>NC_056744.1:647820125-647872625 GCF_019279795.1 Protopterus annectens | reverse complement strand
TAACATCAAAAGTGACCATTATGTGGTCGGATCTTACCAGGGAAGATGATACTATAGGGATGCTGCAGTGGTTACTCATGTTGGTTAATACCAAGTCCAAGATATTATCACTCCTTGTGGGGATATCGACTAGCTATTCCAAGGCATTTGCATTGACAAAAGCAAGGAATTTCTGGGCATTTGTGTTTTGGCATGAGTAGTTCTTCCAATCTCTGTTTGGGAAGTTAAAGTCACCCAGGATTAGGGTAAAGGGTTGAATCTTGATAGATTCAAACAGGTCCAAATAGGGGGATTGAGCATCTTGAGTCAGATTTGGGAGCCAGTAGCTAGCTATGATTTTAATAGGGGTCTTGTCAATGATTAACTGCACCTGGAGTGTCTCCTGTGTGTCATACTGTTTGACCAGACTGGAGGTGTGTATGTCTTTAATGTATATTGAAACTCCACCTCCTTTGGCTTTACTACCCACAGTTTGGGATTTGAATGTATGATAGGATGAGTAACTAGGTAAGGCTGGGGTACTCTCTGCAGCTTTGAACCGGGCTTCTGTGACAGCACAGATGTCAGCATTTTCCAGGGTTAGGAATGCTTGCAATGAGTGCAGTTTCATGTTTAGACTCCTAGCGTTTAGCAACATGACCTTTAATTTGTGTTTTGTTGACATTTTTATGTTGGTAGTTTGAACCTCATCAGTTTTCCTAAAAAAGGCACTATAGGGGAGGCAACAGCCTTTGCCAGGAGCCTGAAGCCCAGGTGAGACAGATACAGGCCATCTCTAGCAAAGCATCATGGTCTGTCGATCATCTCTTCCCAGGCTGTCAGGTACTGGATCCCCCTGGAATGACACCAGAAACTAAGCCAATTTTTAAATTCAATAAGTTTCTGTTTGTATCAAGGCATCATTCTGGGTGACAGCAGAATGCTGCTTAAGGCTAGGGACATACCTGCCTGGGACACATAATCAGTGAGCTCGATCATGCCTCTCTTCATATAGTCCAGAGAGGTATGTCTCAAGTCCTTCATGCCAACATGGACTTTGACAGAGTCATAACAGTACCTGTTGTTGAGAGACTTGAGTGCTTGTGTGATATAGCGGATTCTGGCACATGACAGACAACGTACCGTGACTTTCTGCTTATCCAGCCTGGTGAAAGGCACATCTGTGTGTCTCACAATGGAATCTCCTATGACTAATATGTTGCATTTATGGTGAAGCCTTAGTGGCTGTGAGGCACAGGTGTGTGGACTATGAGTGGTATGTGGTTTGGAGGGCTGAGGAGATTGCTTGTGTTTTTCCCTCGGAGGACCTATGTAGGTGTGTGTTGTGTAGGTGTGGGTGGTGTTTGAGGTGTAGTGATTGGGTTGACAACCTTTTCAGTGCCAGATATACTGGCTTGAGGGGGAGAGGGTTTGGACTCTAGGTTCCTAATATAATTGGATCTCTCACAAATTGTGTTCCTAGGTGGTAGTTGTAGATGGTTGTCTGTGTACATGAGGCAGTTGCTACACTGTCTCAGGATGCCCATATCAACCAGACTGACAGGAGAAACTGTAGGAGAATGTCCATCCATATTTGTCAGAATCTGAGGGAGAAAGGCCAGGGAGAGCTAATAGTTAGGCCTAAAGCCCAGGTGCTTAAACCAAAACTAAGAGCTTAGAATAACACTTAACAATTTAGACAGGCTATAAACAAGCAGTAATAAATGCAACAGAAAAGATGCAGTTGAACACTTTAGAGAACAGGCAGCAAGTAGCAGGAAAAAGCAAAATGAAGTAACAGAGTAGTAGGAAGAAACACAAATTAGAAAAATATAAGCAGCTGAATAAAGTGTCTTTTTTTTGAGAATATCAGAGTCATTATTCATGCCATGTGAGTTTAAAAATGACTTACTAGGACAAAATATTAACTCAGGAGGACGTGGTATGAAGAGGATAGAAATGAAAACACTTGTATGACACATTGTCCGGTGCTAGTACTAAACAGGTCAACACACAAGGGACAAATGTTTGCTGCCCTTTCTGAATACCATGATTCAATGATGATTGCTTTATTTCTTCACATTTGACTCATTATACTGGGAGCACATTTTGTCTGTTCATGCTTCCTTTGTTCTTACTGTATTATACATAATAATACCTTTCTCTCCTGATAGATATAGATATAGACTAAAACTGTTAATACTGTGCTGTACAATATTAGATGACTGTGAAAATAATGGTATTAGACTTATAACTGATAAAATCAGCTGATAGGTTGAGATATATTTTTGGGGCATTAGAACTCTATACCTCAAAACATTCAGAGGGTTAATGAAGCAGTCTATACATTTAACTGAAAAAAAGGGTTTCATTGTGACCACTCTAAGTCATATTGCTATTATATATTTCAGCTGTCTGCTTGGGGTACATTTCATGTCTCTAGGGCAGTAGCTGGTGACAGAAGGACATGCCTTCTTTAAAAGATATTTGACATTCTGTGCAGTTAGTGCAAATAACTAAGGCTATGACCTGTTAACAAGATGCATTCTGTAGTTCAGAGTTTGATTCACCCTTTGAAGTCAGGGGTAATGCCAGTCTAAAAGAAAAGCAATTCTGAATCCAGAGGGGAAACCAGGCTAAAAGAAAAAGAATGTGTTCTTTTTTCCTTTCCTTTTTTTTCCTTTCTCTCTGATGTCCATCTGCAGTGTGTTTTTCCATTGTAGGAGTTTTCTGAATGTCAAAGAATAGGGAATATATGTGAAATGTGTGCTTCTCCAAATGTGCTGGCACTTACTGGTAATACAACAAAGATAAAATACCAGTGGGAGGTAATTGCTAGAAGGCTTACCTTTAAATACACAAGGGGGAATAGAGATTCAAGGAAGGCAAATGTTGACGTGTTCTCATAAACCTTGGTGGTCACCAAGACTAGTAAAACAACGTGTTTCCCCAGCAATATAATCATTATGTCAGGAATACTGGGGTTTTGGGGAAAGGACATTTTATATAAATGTGTACACTGAAAAGAAAAGTAATTTATGTTGATGCTGTCTTGTTTATTTAGAACCAGTTGTGAGTACTAGCCATTTATTTAGAGTCAGTATTTCTGTAGTAAGCTAGTCAGGGAACTTAGATGTATGGAGCTTATTTTGTTTTGCATTCATTGTATCTATTTTACTGCCTTTTGTTTGTCTTTCTCATGCCAAACTATTTCTTTGTTATTTAAGTAAAGTTCATTTATTCATCTTCAAGCTCCTGTTACTGATATTTATTAATGTATAATAATAGTAAAGCACTGTTATTTATCTGAGAAGAGTGTAGTCATTATTTATAATGTTGGTTGAGCTTTGCTGCGTGCGTCTCCCATGGGACTACTTAGGCCTACTACCAGTGAAACAGAAATTAATTGCTGTATTTCATATTTGGCTTGATCTTAGAGCAACATGTGACTGAAAGTCTCTGACTTTTTTCAGAGTAGTGGCAGTGCTACCAGGCCAAGAAGAAAGTTGTGGGGAATTGAAAAATTCTGACAGCCTTCTTTGGGAGGGGGCTGCATGTGTGTGTGTGTGTGTGTGTGTGTGTGTGTGTGTGTGTGTGTGTGTGTGAGACAAAATAGCATTCTGTGTGAAATAAAGTTACCATAGGTAAAGGGGTACTGGAAGGCATTAATTTATAGAGAGGGTGTTGAAAGACTCAGCTGTCTAAGTGGCCTATGTGCAGTCCAGTCTGGATTTGGAGGTTGGAAGACCATACTCAGGACAACTGCAATGAGTATTCTCTTTATGCCCTTGGATCCAGGTTGTTCTTTGTGGATTAATTATTGAAACAGACATGTTTGTACTTTCTTGCTATTACTTCACTTTTGGTTAGCAGTAGCGGGATTCAAACCTCATTGTTGTTAGTCCAACATCACATTTAAGGGCAGTGACTCAACTTCACATTTGGGGTCAGGTGGCACATCAGTGTTACATTTAGTGGCAGTAGTGGAATACTAGAACTGAAGTCATTTAGCCTAAGCCAGCTTTTTTAAACCAAAGCTGTGTGCATTATTCCTCACAGCCGCAATGTAAAATATAAAGAAATCAAGTTGTACACAGCAGTTATTTTATTTTTTAGTCAGCTTACTTTAGGAACAGGTGGAAGATCAGTTCTTCTGACAAGTTTGCTAAAATGTCAGTAGCTTAGCTGACAATGTTATGCCATGTGATAGGAATGCAACAAGCTAATGTGTCCAGAAAGGAGATGGTGGCAGCTTTGTGCACAATGTAACACATAGAGCATATGCAAGAGACCAAACAAATTTAGTCAGTTCCATTCCAAGAGAACTTTACAGCCCACCTGGTATTGCAGAAAGTGGTATTGTAAGTTAACTACAGAGCTGAATAGAAAGAAGTTTAGAGACAACAGAAAAAAACGGATGAGAGTAAGACTGACTATATTGCAGAAATCAGCACTTTTTTCACAAAGGGGTGAGTATGTGGAATGTCTGAAATGCCTGCAGATATTTTGGATAGAGAACAAGCCCTTAGCATTCCTAAGAACATGAGGATTTGGGCGTAACACAGCTGAGCAGAGGTGGAGACCCAGCATTGGGCATGGATATAGGGGAACTCATGGGGCAGTCTAAGTCATCCCAGCAGATTACTCAGGACAATGGAGAATCCACAGGTTCAGCTAAACACCTGTTTTTTGGGGGGAGGGGTTAGATGTTTTAAATGCAGACAAATAGGGCATGCATGGTCTCATTGTTCACTAAGGTGGGGGAGAACACAGATCTCAGGAAGCATCACACAAGACTAGTACTATGGCAGTGGTTTGTTGTTTAAAGACAAAAATTGTCCTTAACTATCATAAAAGCCTGTATCATATCCTGGTGGAAGGGAAGGAGGACATTGCCAAGAGGGACACAATCTAACCTCCCACACAAGCTCTAACTTCTTTCAGAGTAATGAGGTGATATTTCTTGTCCCAAGAGCCAGTTGCCATTTCTTTTGTCTTAATCCATCCTGCTGCTACCTGCCACTTGACTAGCATCACACCTGACCCCACCTTTTGACTTGGTGGTGACTCTGAAAGACAGCTCCATTCAGCTTTCTTGGCTAAGCCGAGCTGACATAAGTGGATCACCTATCCCACCTTTTCTCATTTGTACTGAACATCACCCTCAAACCTGGCTCCAGATACTGGTCCTAGTCTCCTGCTTTAGGTGAGGACATGCCTAGGCAGTGCACTCCACTTAGAGCCTTTGGTAGGCAATCTTTTCAGGCACCTTTAGCCAGAATCAATCTGGACTGGTAAGGTGGAAGGTAGCAAGCAGGTGGCTGTGTTTGAGGACATTCCTACTGATGTCCTAATAGGTAATGAGCCTGATAGTACAGTACATTGTACGCATGCTGCTGCATGCACCCAGGCATTGAGGTAAATCTATGGGGAATACAGTAAGGGGGTGACCATGCCAGAGTCAACAACTCCATTTGGGGCTGGTGATGTGGCTACTTCAGAGAGCTAGTAAGTAGCAGTGACTCAGGATCTGAGCCACAGCAAGAGAAAGGTACTGGGCTTTCATTGGAAGGTAGCACTTCTAGGGGAGAGGTAAGAGACAGCAGTTAGTCAGACCTTGAGACACCACTACCAGATGGTATCAGACTTGAGGCATCTCTGCATTCAGACTTTACTTTACAGGACTTGAGGAAGGTAACCAAAGAGGTTCCAGATGCTTAATGGCTGAGGGAGGTCATACACTAGGACAAAGGATTCTTATACAGGGAATGGACTCCTGAAGGAGAGCTACAAAGAGAAGTAATATATCTGTTAGTAGTGCCCATTGCTTACCAGTTATGGCTATACCTCACGATATTCCCTTTGCAGTCCACATGGGCAGAAAACATACTAAAAGACAGCTTATTCAGAATTTTATTGCCCTGGAATTGCAAAGGATGTAACTTGATACTGCAAAACAGATGATTAGTGCCGGAAGGTTGTCAAGGCTGGAGACAAAGCCATGGCTGCTTTGATGCTTTTCTCTGTTATTGGGGAACCCTTTGATGGAGGAGGTGATGGATATTGCGCTACCTCTGAGTACCCCACGTTCCACAGGTAAGTAGTATATCCTGGTTGTGGTAGACTATTCTACAAGGTATCCAGAAGTGGTGGCTCTGTCTTCCATTCAACCAGAGAAGGTTGCAAATGTTTGCTAGACATTTTAGTGGCATAGGTTTTCCTAGAGAAAGCTGACAGATAGAGGTGTCGACTTAATCTTTGATCTGCTACATGTTTGTGGAAATGCTTTCGGGTATAAGCACATAAAGACTACACCCTACCATCCGCAGAATAATGGTCTGGTAGTGACATTTAATTCTACACTGAAGGATATGTTTAGAGGGGTCTATATCACATATTCAAAATTCCAAAATATTGAACATCATAAGTTAGAACTTGGAATTTCGAATATTGATAACATCAAACGCTTAGAATAGCAAATTTTTTCCCAGGGAAAAAAAATTGCTGTTCAGAGAAACATACACACAACACAAGCACACCAAAATAAATAAACCACACACATACAGTTAACAAAACCCAATCCCACACTAAACCATGCATACATTATTAACTATCCACTTTCCTTAACCCACACCTTAACCCTAAGGTCCGTAACTATCGCATACATACCCTACGAAACTATACACAAGCAAACTAATTAATACACACACATACAGTTAACAAAACCCAACCCTACACTACACCATACATACATTACTAACTATCCACTTACCTTAACCCACACCCTAACCCTAAGGTCCGTAACTCTCACACCACAGTGGAGGAAATAGCTAAGCCACAGAACGGCCCACCGAAATCTTGCCCTAGGTAAGATTTAGATGTTCTGGGGCTTCTCTATTTTCATCATTCAATGTTGTGGGTTCGATATTTTAACTTTTGAAGTTTTACATCTTCAAAGTTATGATATAGACCCTGTTTAGAGCAATTCCAGACCAGTTCAAGAGGGAGTAGGACAAGTAATTGCCATGTCTTCTCTTTGCACACAGGAAAGTACCACACTGCCACAGAGATCTGTGGGTTTTTCGGTACTTACATATTATTGCAACCAGATTCTGAATGTCTCATAATTCTTGAAATTATGGACAAATGAGTCTTTGAGTTTTTTCAGGGGTGGGTAAGCTACTGACCAGCTATCTGTGACACTGGGAAATCACCCAGGAGCAGTAGTAAGCCACAAATTCCTCTTCTACCCAGGCATCCTTCAGCAAAGTTTATTTTTTTAAAAACCCTGGACACAACCATGCAAACAGAACACAGTAAAACAATGTAAAATGGAATAATTAGTCGAATCACAATTACAGCACAACCTCAGTATATGTAAACACTGTTGAAAATATGTACTTATGAAATGATTACAGCTTTGTTTCTGTCTGGTTTACACAAAAGTTGAGCCAGACCATACACAGACACCAAAGAAACATACTCCTTTCAAGAGATGGCATTTTCTGAACGGATGCAATAAGCTGCATTTGCAGCACACTCCCTTCCCCAGAAATGTTGTAAAGGTTGACGGTTCCAATACCAGCCAAAAAGGCGGAAAAAGTAACATCTACAGACACAATACTTTTAACAGTAAACACACACATAGAGGATAACACTCCTGGGGGCCAACATAGCATGTGCAGGATCAAAAGAGAAAGCTGACAGAGTGCATTTCTTGTTTATCTCAACCAACTACCAGAACAAGCCACTACATTTTCTTCACATACCGCTCGGCTCGGCTCAACTCCGATTTCCAGGTTAGTAATCCCACATCTGGGTTAGTAATCTGTCAAAATCCATGACATTAAGGACAATACCTCATTTGTCCAAAATGTTAAGATTTATGACAGATTTATAACCTGGTTGTGAGAGAATCAGAATCTGGTTGCGATAATACGTAAGTACCATTTTTTCAATGTTTGAACTACTGTGTGGTCACAGGGTAAGGGGGACCCTGAATTTAATTTGTAATGAGTGGGAGGGTGACCGTGATTCCCACAAGGTGGATTATATTCTAAACTTCAGGACTAGGCTTAGGATGCTCAGAGGGATCGTTCGGGAGCACATATCTCAGGCACAACAACAGTAGAAGGCCTGGTATGATAGCAGAGTCAGAGTCAAAGAATATTCTGTTGGGCAAGACATGCTGGTACTTATTTCTGTGAGACACAACAAGCTGCAGGCAGCCTGGGAGGGCCCTTACACCATTGAAAGGATGGTGAGTAATGTCAACTACACAATAGACACTGTCAGACAGGAGGCCATAGCACAAACTCTACCATGTTAACATGCTAAAGGCCCATCAGAATGGAGAGGCTCTGACACTCAGTATCTGCAGTGAGTTGTAGGAGGAGCCAGTGGGGGATCTGAAAGTGGACCTCTTCAGCGATGCCCAATCTGGCACCTTAGTGGGTGGAATGTCTCTCTGCCCACAATAACCCCTAGCCAGGTTCTAGAAATCTGAACAGTATTATAGGAATTTGGGGAATATATTTACTTGTAAGCCAGGGTGCACCAAACTGATGAACCACCACAGAGATGCAGGACCCAGCAACCAAGCAAACAATCTCCCTACAGAGTGCTTGAAAGAATTAGACAAACTCTGAAAGAGGAACTGAAGGACATGTTAGAACTAGGAGAAACAGAGGGGCCCAACAGTCTCTGGGCCTTATCAGTAGTGCTAGTACCAAAGAAAGATGAAAGCATCCAATTCTGTGTGGACTAAAGGAAACTGAACAGTCATGCAGAGTCTGATGCTTACTCCATGTCCAGGGCAGATAAAGACTTGTAGCAATTGGGTAGGCCTAAGTATCCTATCACTACTGACTTGACTGAAGGTTACTGGCAGGGATCCTTGACACCTGCTGCAACCCAGAAGAGGTCAGCATTTGTGACCCCATTTGAGTTGTATGAGTTTACAAAAATGCCCTTTGTTATGTTGAATGTCCCAGAAACATTGCAGTGGCTAGTACATGGCATCCTAGCAGGAGCAAAAGGTTATGGACTTGCTTACTTGGATGACACTGCCACCCACAGACAGTTCTGGGCAGAATATATGCAACATGTCAGGGAAGTGCTCAGCAGACTGCAAACGGCAGGGCTATCAGGGCCATTAGCTGTCAGGTGGTTATGGCCAGAACCTGCCAACACTGAGGCCATTGAGCTGTGATCCACCCTTACTACAAAGCAACAGGTACAGGCATGGATGAAGAAATTATCACATGAAGATATTTTAATAGTTTAACAAAAATTAAGATACCAACTCTCGAAACAAGTTGAGGCAATCAGTGTTGGATAGACTACTAAAGGTAATGCTGGAGATTAAAGGTGTCATAGATTAGCGGTAAACTTTAGAAACCAGACAGGGTTACTCTTATATTGCAAAGATAAGGTGCTTATTTGGGTTGACAGACTGTACTTATCAAATTCACAGATGCACACAATTTAGGCTTTTGACATGGCTCCATGCCCTCTCAGATCATGCCCCTCAGTGTAATAACCTAAAGCCTGCTTCCTGAGCTCTGCATCCTTAACCCAGTACTCCTTAAGCACCTGGATCCAGAAAGTTTTATTGCAAAATTATGGGACGTATTCAGAGAAATCTCCATGAAGATGTTCCACCCTAGCTGTTCTCCAGGCTATACTATATGGGCATTTACATTTTTGCTTTCACTCAAAAGCCACTGTCAGGAGCAGCTGGATTACTTTCAGGGCAGCTTGATGATTCCCTTGTTGCAGCTGTAGTGCAGGAGTAATAGCAGAGAGAATATATATATATATATATATATATATATATATATATATATATATATATATATATATACATACACACACACACACACACACACACACACACACATATATATATATATATATATATATATATATATAGACACACACACACACACACACACATATATATATATATATATATATATATATATATATATATATATATATATATATATATATATACCATACTGTGTCAAAAAATCTGGGCTGTGCTACAGGAAAGAAAGAACTATATCTAAAGAAGTTACACAGGTACTATCAGTCTCTCTTACCTAAAGTTGTTTGCAGTTTAGCTTACAGGTTTTACCAAAATGCTGTTAGGTACACTGCAGCAATAACTCCTGTAAAAGAAGTTAAATTATATGGTAGAGAGTCATTCTAGGGCCTTTAAAACTTATTTAGCCAAAACTTATTAAGTGCCAGACAATCTGAAGGAGAAGAAGATAGCACAATCCATAGCCTGAACATTTACATCCACAGCAAAGGGACAATAAGATTTATATTTTCCAGTACTAGCAAAGTAAAGAGATAATAAAGGCACTTAAAAATAGTAAACTACCTAGGGTATATGGGCTCTAAGAAGATGTCTGAAGATACAAGGGATGAAAGATGATGGGTCCCTTTTTAAAATTTGCAGAGAGGCTGAGCAAACAGTCCTTTCCAGCATCCTGACACCACACCACAAAACTGATGCTTTTGAAACCAGACAGACCCTATTTAAAAATAATGTCCTCTAGGCTGATCTCTCTTCTTAATGATGGCTGTAAGATATTCATAGGAATGTTGGCCTATTAACTTCAAAAGGTGCTGCCTAAGCTTATCTACCTTGACCTTGTGAGAAAGTGGCACACCTCTAGCAACAGTTTGATGGGCAATGATACTGAAGGAACACCTGAATAAGAGAAGGATTCTGATCTCATACTCAGTTTAGATGCATTCAGCCTTCTCTTTATTAATAATATCTGTACCTGGTTGATGAACCCATACCTGCCACCATTCCATTGTGAGACTAATCACCTGGAAAAACAATATTCATTTATCACATGCCAGAAATCTTACACAAACATGTTAACAGTTACACATGTACCTGAATTTATACTAGCTTGAATGAGAAAAAAAGAAGTTATGTACTCACCATAACGTTCCATCTGTGTTGGCCATTTTCAATCTTCCTCAGCTGAAGGGTTCAGATCCGATCCCTCAGATCTGACTCAGCTGTTGATAAAGCTCGTGGCAACCAAAAACTGTTGAGTTTCTTCCTTACCAATAACCCACCAACCCCAAGTACTTCAGATCTTGTTTGCTGACTTTAGTAGAAATGAAATATTTGACGTCAGATAGGAAGAAGACAACATCTGGAGCTTAATACAAAGGACAGTCATGTCCTGTAACTACTCATTCTTCCAGATATTTACACAGTTTGGGGGTTGGTGGGTGAGGAGTTGAGGAAGAATGAAAATGGACAACACAGATGGAGCATTATGGTGAGTACATAACGTCTTTCATTCTATCCTCATCTGATGGGGCAAAATTCCCAGCTACCTTAATTCCAGGGTGGACTCAAGAAAGGATATTCCTGAGCAGCACTGAATCAAATTATGCTCTACCTCTGGAGACCACATCCAATTTGTAATGAGTAATAAAAGTATGGGTAGTAGCCCAAGTTGCTGCTGCACATATATCATCCATAAACATTCTGGATTGAAATGCTGAAGAGGTGGCCATGGATCTAGTTGAATGGGCCTGTAACGGTTTTGGTAGAATAATGCCCAATTTGTTATAAACAAATGAAACACAATCAGTTAGCCACTTAGATAATGTGACTTTTGCAACTGGTTTTCCCAATTTTACTTCTGCAAATGAAACAAATGGTCAGTTTTTCTGATGTATTTTGTTCTATGTAGGTAAAAATGTAATTGTCTGTGGACATCCAATAAATGCAATATGCATTCAGCTTTGTTAGCAAATTTAGGTTAGAATACTGGTAAATTAATGGACTGATTGATATTAGATTCTGACACCAGCTTAGGAAGAAAGGATGTATTAGTCAGTAATGTAACCCTATCCTTGTGAAAAATCAAGTACAGTGGTTTAGAGGACAAGGCTTGAATCTCAGGAATTCATCTGGCAGAGGTAATAGCTACCATAAAAATTGTCTTCTAAGAAAGGTATTTAAGATCAGATGTAGCTGTTGGTTTGAAGGATGACCGAATAAGGGCCTTCAGTACCAAATACAGGTCCTATAGGGGAGTAGGATCTTTGAAGGAGGTCTCAGGAGAGTGCCTTTCAAGAAGGCTTTGCTCAATTTATGAGATGTGACAGAAGAACCATCAAAACCAGTGTGGAAATTTGATATCGCTGCAAACTGAACTTTAAAAGTAGATGCACTAACTCCTTCTTTAAAAAGATGTGTCAAAAATTCAAGGATTCTATATATTGGGGCTGAAAAAGGTTCAGTATTATTTTGATGGGCCCAGTAAACAAACCTCTTCCATCTTTTGGAATACAGTTTTCTGGTAGAAGGTTTATGGGAAGATAAAAGTATTTGATGGATAGATGATGAGAGGATAGGTTTTCTAGCTATTAATGGAACTGGAGAAGCCAGGCAGTCAGCTTGAAGTTGGTTATGTCTGGATGAATCATGCCTGACAGGTGAGACAGGAGGTCTGGAGTCAGATCTAGAATCCAAGGTTGCTGAAGCAAGTGAGGCCAAAGATAGGGGAACCAAATCTGTCAAGGACAGAAGCATGCAATGTGGATGACTTTGCGCTTCAACGTGGTAGCTTTCTATAGGAATTTTGGAATTAATGGAATGGGTGGATAAGCGTAGACTGGGGGGCCAGTTGTGAAGTAGAGCATCCCTTGGGGATTCCCCCTGTGGAGGAAGTAGGGCAAAGTAGCTGCTGCATTTCTTGTTTAGAGTGGAAGCAAATAGATTACAGCAAGGCTGGCCCCACTGATGGAAAATCAATTCTGTGAGGATTTTGTTGAGGGACCATTCATGAGGTAGAAGACTTTACCTGCCCAGTTTGTTTGCTATCATATTGGATTTCCCTGGAATGTGTGTTGCTATGAGAAAACGGTTGGATGAGATTGCCCACTCCCACACTCTGAGAGCTTCTTGACATAAGGGGTAGGATCTGGTCCCTCCTTGTTTGTTGATGTACCAAACTACTGGCGCATTGTCCACTTGAATTGCAATTGTCATCAAGAGGAAAGCATCCTGGAAGGCCTGCAATGCTAAAAGCACTGCTCTCATCTCTAGGACATTGATATGCAAGTCGGACTCTTCAGGGGACCATGTGACTTGGACTGTTTCCCCAGAAAATGCCTCACACCCCAGCTGGGAAGTGTCTGTGGTCACTATGGTCTTGGGCTGAGGGGGAATAAATGGATGGCCTTGTAGAACCTGATCTGCTCGATTCCACCACCTGAGATCTCTCTTGCATGTATCTGATAAGACATGGGTAGGTAAAGTATTGACCATTGTGTGGCTAGCATCCACTGAAGTATTCTCATGTAAAATTTGGCCAAAGGTAGTAATGTTATTGCCACTGACATTGATCCCAATGCATGAAGGACCAGGCGGGCTGAAATCTTGGTACCGCATTTTATCTTTCTGACCTGTGATCTTATGGTCTGAACTCTAGAGGGTGGTAGTAAAGCTATGGTTGACTTTGTGTTGAGAGATGTTCCTATGAATTCTAGAGTCTGAAATGGTTCTAGTTGGGACTTTTCATAACTTATGGTTATCTTCATCGCAGGTCAAGTCTGGAGAACATGGTCTCTTGCCCTCATCAATTGATGCATGGTCGGAGTGGAAATGAGCCAGTCATCTATATGGAAACACCCAGAATCCTTGCAGTCTGAAGTGAGCTACTACTACTGCCATATACTTGGTAAACATCGCTGTTGTGAGACCAAAGGGCAGAACTCTGAAATAATAGTGACTGGCTCCCAGCTGGAAGAGTAAATACCATCTGGATCATCTGTTCATCTTTATATGAAAGATGATTATAAGTCTATTGGGCACATCCAGTCATCTTTGCCCAAAAAAGGGAGAAAGAACTGAACCGTGACCATCTGAAACTTAGATCGTCGAACTGACTTGTTTAAGATGCTCGATCAAAAATTGGTCTCCAGTCCCCTGTTTTGTTTGGCACTAAAAAGAACCTTGAGTATGTTCCGGATTATATTTTGTCTGGTGGGACCTCTTGGATGACTCTTTTTTCTAGCAGCTTTTGAATTTGAATTGCTGCTTGTTCCCTCTAACTGGGTGGAACATTGGGGATTTTTCTCGGGTTTGGAGGTGGAAGGGAAAAGGGAATTATATAACCTCTAGAAATAATCCTCTGCTCTCAAGTATCTTTTGCTAAGTCTAGCCAGGCTCTCTGGTGCAGGGATAAACACCCCCTGACTGCCTCCAGAGGTGGGCAATCAGGCCTCCTTTCAGGAGCACTGGTAGGGTCTGTCAAAGAAGGATTCTCTGGACTCCTGGTTTTGCAGGCCACCTCTGCTGCATGAGTGTCATCATCCATTAGAGTTCCCTCCTTTTCCTCTGGGGGAATCTCCTCCACATGTGTCCTGGAATGGACCCTGAGACTTCTTGAACCACATCTTTCAACTGCTTTGTTGATTCCTGGAAAAGGATCTGCTGAAAAAATGGACTGCACACGATAGGAGAGCTGGAAAACTCAGATTTAATATTCCAAATACGATACAAAATGTTAAAAAGTCCAAATAATGGTAAGCGCTTTCGGCAGGTTCAAATAACCCGCCTTCATCAGACAACCACGAGATTACAAAAAAATCTCTTATACTATACAATTAAAAAGAATGAACCTATCAGGTTACAGTGCATCACTAAATTAGAAAGAGAGTCCATGACAACCTTAAAAAGGCATAACTCCCAATTAAGGAATGCGGCATAAGAAATACAAGTAAATAAATGAACAGTCATTAAAAAGAGTTAAAAAGTGATGTAGTTAACAAATGCAAATGCAGCAACATATCAATTAAGTAAGGACTTATCGATTAACTATTAAAGCCCTAGAATTATGCTACGCCATAAAGAAAATATAGATGCCACTATAATGAACATCTAACAGGGTAAATCTTGCAGGTTTTAAAACAATACTAGTAATACCCCTGCTAGAGTACATCGGCTTAAATAAGTAGCTTGAATCACAAGTAAATATTACTTAAGTAAGAAATGGCAAGGATACGCATCTTAATAAATAAGTGCTCTGATCAAAGCATCTGCAATGGTACAGAATCAGGCGTGCGTGTTTTAACATTTTGTATCGTATTTGGAATATTAAATCTGAGTTTTCCAGCTCTCCTATCATGTGCAGTCCGTTTTTTCAGCAGTTTCTGTTTTCCTTTGTTTGGCACTTGATTCGTTTTTTATGGCGGACGACACTGGAGAAGCTGGTTCACCTCCACTTTTTACACCACGAGATTTGGGCTACATTAACAATGATTCGCAACAAAACAACCTTACGCAACTTATCGAGGCATTGTTTCATAGAGTGGATACACTCACACAAAAGGTGGATGCCATTTCAACCTCGGCTGATCTGGCGGAGGTACGGCAAATTGACAATAATTCATCTGTTACTGATTCTAGCGGAGGAACCATTCCAAACGGACAGGGCTCACCTCGGATGTCTTTTCCCGAAGCAAGTGGCCACGCCATGGCGACTGTGCGTTCACAGCAGCTTCCTCTGCCTTCTACCAGTCAACCATCAAGGGATCCATGGTCAACATCAGGACAAAACAGAAGGTATGAGACTGGCAACCGCCAATCTGACGCTATACCTATTATAAACAATTTTTTAGACAACAACTGTTTTTTTACAGCTAATAACAATATGGATGAAAGTAACGAACTTGTTGTTGCTGAGTCCCAGAATTTGGAAACTAAAATTGATCTCCTTGACATGAAATTGTTTAAATGCAAGAAGCTCCAGCTGGAGACCTCATACCTGGAGGAATGTATTAAAAATAAAGTCATTCCCAAAGGCTTACGCCAATGGCGTTTTCCGGCCGGTTTAACTGAAGTTTCTCCTTTTTATCAAGAACTAATTGAGCTCTTCGATAGACAAGGGTTTGAGTTCTTACAAGCCCTCATTGCTTTTTATAATACTGACATTTGCAAATTAAAAACAGAACTTGAAGCACTGGAAATTGACATTAAATCACATAGTGAGTTTCTTAGATATAAACAGGAATATTGTAGGATTTTTGTCAGTATTAATGCTACTATGGACAAGCTGATTTCTAACAAGAAAAAGAAATTAGCAAGGGACATCAAGGATTATGCAAACAAATGTGCTTATCCTAGACTAACACAGAGTCCAATGAATAATGCAGCTGGCAATATGGCAACTGAATTTCTTCCTGTTCAACCACTCCAGAATAACATAGACAACATCAACAATACCGGTAGTAACAGTAGACCAGTTGTCAGAAGGAGTCCTAGACTTAATGCTAATAATAATACCAACATTAACCCCCCTGTGGTGGATGGGGAGTTGCCCTCTGTATCTAACGAACATCCTATTATCTATAATAATCATGATAATGAGGATTTTCAGATGGTGAACAATCACAGGGGCAACAATCGCCCTCGAGCCCAACCACAGTACAACTCGAGGAACAAGAGACGAGGTCGCAGGAGATGATTGACATTACCAACATTGGAGTACATCCGAAAGTTGATAAAAGCTCCAATGGTGACTTTACTGTGTATAATTACACTTCCTTGATCATTTCACAGGACATCATTGATTTTTTGGCTAAAGGCTTTTCCTTTGTGCCAGGGCGTACCATGGACATAGGCAGGCTAATCATTGATTTGAAGGTTTTTACACGTAAACTCAACTTAAATTGCCTAATGGGCAATGATTCATCAGCAATTAGTTTACTTAGAGTAGCTAGCTCTTATAACCCCCCTTTACATTCCACCTTGCAAACTTTTGAAAAAATATGCGAGATGGACATGTGGGCTATTAAGAATCAAATTACTTATAGCCAACAGAAAAACTCTTCCAACATTGCTCCTTTTGAAAAAGATTTCATCCAGTTAATTAAGGATTGCCAAATTAGAGTCATGAAACCTGATAAAGGTGGGGGGTTAGCCTTCATGGATCATTACAAATACGTGGAGTACTTGTCTCAACATCTTGACTCGCCAGCCTATAAAATCTCATCTCTAAATGAGATAAATGGGGCTTACAGGAAAATTAACAACACGCTTAATGACCTGTTCTTGGAGGGTTATATTAACACAGATACCCTTAAGTATTTGACTATGCCGGCCCCAAGAATTCCGGCATTCTTTGGAACACCGAAATTACATAAAAGACTCATTTCGCCCCCATTCAGACCCATCATAGATGGTAGAGGGTCCATCACCCAGGCATGTGCAAAATATGTCGACAGTATTTTGAAACCTTTGATTGACTCTGAATCCCATATTTGTAAAGATTCATGGTCTTTCCTCAAAAACATCAACATGCTCACATACAATGATTGCATGGTGTTTCTTACTGTCGACATTAAAGACTTATATACTGTCATTCCACAAGATATCGGCCTAGCCTGGGTGAGGGAGTTCATGTTGATAAAAAATGTTAAAAAAAGATGATAAAAAATGTTGAACATGATACCATGAACCTGATTGAGACCCTATTAGAAATAGTGCTATCTAACAATTTCTTCACGTTCGAAGGTATGTTTTATTTACAAACCTCGGGCGTTGCCATGGGTTCGCCTTGTGGTGGGTCGTTTGCAAATGCAGTACTTGCTTATTGGGAGTCTAGCTATTTATTTAAGGATGAGCTTTTTTCCAAATATGTCACCTGGTATACTCGTTACCAGGATGACATTTTTTGTATTTGGGAGGGTGAAAAAGAGTTGATTCCGACATTCATAGATAACATCTCAAAATCAACAGATTTTTTGGAATTTACATATAAAATAAATGATTCACAGATTAACTATTTAGATATACTTTTAATCAAGGATAAAGTCAACCAAAGGCTGAAAAGTAGAATATATAGGAAACCAACATACTCCAATGCATTTTTACACTTCTCCAGTAACCATCCCTATCACCAAAAGAAATCAGTCATCAAAGGGCAGTTGGTCAGAGCAGCCCGCATGGTCAGCAACCCAGTTGACTTCATTGCGGAATGCAATAGCCTTACTGACATGTTTATTGTAAGAGGTTATCCACGGCCATTGGTCTCTAAAGTACTAATAGAGGTTACCAACAAACGAGAGTCAGGCCATTTCTTTCCTCTACTTTCGGGCCATACGAATAACAACCTGGAGCCTCTAAATGATTCCACATCATCTCAAACTTGTAACATTCCTATTCTCAACAATGACATTAACAAGTTTAACATCAGTTTCTTACATACTTTTTCCCTCGACTCCTTAAAAATTAAAGAAGTTATTAATAAAAATTGGGAAATCATTAAGCAGGATAGGTCCCTTCGCAATCTTTTTGGTGATTCCCCAAAAATTACATATAGGAGGGGCGAAAACATGAAAAGCATCTTTGAAAGAAAACCATTCCTTAAATGTAATAGACCCAATGGTATGTTCAGATGTGGTGCATGCTCTCAATGTAAACACATTAGAGTAGCAAATGCATGTAACATCAATGGCAAGGAATACAAGTGCACTGGACATTACAGTTGTGAGTCTAAGGCTGTCATATATGTTGCACTTTGTAATTTCTGTAATGCTTTCTACATCGGTAAAACCGAGAGAAAGCTAAAAAACAGAATTTACGAACATCAGTATGCAATCACGAAAGAAGATGTCAATAATGCTCTAGCCAGACATTGCCTAGAGTTTACAGGCCATGCATTCCATTTTTTCATATTACAACAGAGAGAGATGGAATTAAGGGGTGGACCATGGCAAATTCGTTTGGAAATTGACGAATTGCTATGGCAGATCAGGACTAGGGCTCACATATTTCCTGGTATTAACGAAGGATTATCTATTAAATGTGTTTTAAAATGGCTTTCCTATAATAGGTAGATTTCATGATCTATTCTTATACCCAAGTTATTATGCCATTACTTGTTACAATACAGAATTGACTTAACTTGTAAAAGTTCTAACATGGCCTAATTATGTATGATTTTCTATATGCAACTGGGGTAAGTAGTTAGCCCTTGTAGTTCCCATGGGCATATTATATATTATTTAAAACTTTTCATAATATAGATAGCTTTAAACTAGAAGACTCAAATTTTTGGGTCCAAGTCGCTCATGGTTTTGGGCGCAGATAGTAGTAAAAATCTATCATTACATTTGGTACGATTATAGACTTTGGTATCTGACAATTTTAATGTCTCCCCCTTTTCTACTGTTATTATTTGTATATGTACCAGGTTTTGAAGAGGTTTGGCTGAACTACTGTGTATAATAACCACTTGATGCCAACACCAGCCAGTTCTGTTTTATCTCCGATTTATGTACAGACTGCTACTGCGTAGGTCAGCTACTTAATATAACTGTTGCTTATAATGGTTGCGGCTGACTGTCTTTCAGCCTTTTAACACGCCTGATTCTGTACCATTGCAGATTTTAGCTCTGCTTTGATCAGAGCACTTATTTATTAAGATGCGTATCCTTGCCATTTCTTACTTAAGTAATATTTACTTGTGATTCAAGCTACTTATTTAAGCCGATGTACTCTAGCAGGGGTATTACTAGTATTGTTTTAAAACCTGCAAGATTTACCCTGTTAGATGTTCATTATAGTGGCATCTATATTTTCTTTATGGCGTAGCATAATTCTAGGGCTTTAATAGTTAATCGATAAGTCCTTACTTAATTGATATGTTGCTGCATTTGCATTTGTTAACTACATCACTTTTTAACTCTTTTTAATGACTGTTCATTTATTTACTTGTATTTCTTATGCATTCCTTAATTGGGAGTTATGCCTTTTTAAGGTTGTCATGGACTCTCTTTCTAATTTAGTGATGCACTGTAACCTGATAGGTTCATTCTTTTTAATTGTATAGTATAAGAGATTTTTTTGTAATCTCGTGGTTGTCTGATGAAGGCAGGTTATTTGAACCTGCCGAAAGCGCTTACCATTATTTGGACTTTTTAACATTTTGTATCGTATTTGGAATATTAAATCTGAGTTTTCCAGCTCTCCTATCATGTGCAGTCCGTTTTTTCAGCAGTTTCTGTTTTCCGTTGTTTGGTCCTGGAAAAGGATCTTTGAGAGGTTAAAAAACATACGCCCATAGGAGATGGGGTCTTTCCATCCTTTTCACACATGGATAGTGTGCCCTTTACCTTGGGCCTAAAAAAGATGTGCTGTCAAAGGGAGCATTGATGAATGAAGACTTGAAGGGCTCTGTAAAATCACATAAACACATCCAGTCATGCCTCCTAATGGAAATGCGTGAACTCGCTGCCCTTGAGGTCCCTTCGGCTACATGCAAAACCATCCTCATGTAAGAATTGGGAATTGAATGCAAGGTAGCCAAGTGACAAGCCAAAGATGATTGAACTTCATCAGAAATGACATGTGAGGGTGTATTTGACAACTCCTTAATCAAATCACTCAAGTCTTGTAAAATGTGCCAAATAATTCAGTGACCTTAAAGTGTAGGTCGCTAAAGCATAGACATACTTCCCAAATCTGTCCATCACCCGAGACTCCCTGTTGGGGACATGGACAGTGGAACTTTCCTCAGCAAGTTCCTTTTTAGTGGCTGCCATTATGACCATGATATCAGTGTGCACCTCTTTCCCCAAAACTGCTCGTCTACAGATGGTGCCATAATCTTATCTTATCTCTGAGGTGTAGGCTCAGTGATGTCAGGTTCCTTCCATGCCCACCAAGAGATCAAATCAATGAGCTTGTCGGCAGGCAGTCACCCAGGAGATAGATGGGCCAATACCAAAGGCATCCAGTAATACGGACACCTCAGATGAAGGGTTGCTGGGTGTCCAGCCACCTCTCTGCTTAAGGATTTCTAGGATGTTTCCAACTGAGACATCTTCAGAAGGTGACCATAGGGACCTTTCACCTTCATCAAGGTCCATATCTTCTGTGATAAACTCCTCTGGTGAGTCCAAGTGCTTCCTCTTGCATGTCTTCTTCTTAGGGAACTCCTCCATGGGATGTTCTGGAGAGGTATCAGAAGAAGAAATCAAGATTCCCTGTGGGGAAGCCTAGGGTATTTTTATATGATAGGACAGGTAAGGAGAAAGAAGGAGAAAGGGAAGAAAAAGAAGAAATATTACCAATAATCATAGATAAGAGCTACTGCTAAAGTAGAAAGGGGCAGGAAACAGGCCAGAGGAAAAGTACTAACAATAGTATTTAAGAATTATGTAAAGTAACATAAAGGCAAAGGAAAAGGTAATAGCTAATAAAGCTGAAGGAAAACAGAAAATAGAACATTTAACTTATCTTGAAAATGTTCAAGATTAATTGGCAAACCACGTCTTTCACTGAAAGCGGAAAATGAGATCTGAGGTACTTGGGGTTGGTGCATTATGGGTAAGGGAAATGCTCGAGAGGTTTTGGTTGCCATGAGCTTTAACAACAGCCGAGTCGGATCCGAGGGACTGGATACAAACCCATCAGCTGAGGACAGAACGAAAACTGACATCAGTTCAGAAGTTAGTAGTCAGAGTTCCATGCACAATTTAATTTATTTATAAACAATACAAAACATGCAAGCTGTGAAAAAATTATTTGTCCATTCTTTCAGCATTAGTAATGTTATCATGGAACAGCATACAGAGAATTAAGTTACTAATGTATAAAATAGACTGCATAAAACAGGCAAAATTAACCTTAATGCAAAAAACATGAATTGCTGTAAAACAGAGAAAAGCATTTATTTTAACTTCAGGTCTCGCTCGCTTGTGGTAGATGTCACTACAGACATCCCACACTACTCCTTAATCATGATCCTTCTGTCTCCTCTGCAGGTCACCAAACAACAGTCCAAACTGGACCCAGATCTATATATTATACTAGTGGGTCTGTTGGCCTCTTGGTTCATTTGAGGGGGTATTTCTGTAGAGTAAGGGCAATAACACTAATGAAGTTGATTCTGTTCTTAGTCACACAGACCAAGAGTCCTTCCCAGACAAAGGGAAACAAAAATAGCCTCCATGACTTGTTACCAGGTAATGCAAAAACTGCATTTTTAATTAATACAAAATCATGCCAAAAATACTGTGGTACCCAGTACTACAGTCCATAGCTATGTCCCTCATGGTTATCTGGCTATTCCTAGATGTATCACGTGAAAGAAAACAAAAGCTGGATAAATGCCTGGTATACACCTCAAGCGAAAAAAAATGAAAAGACCAATGGTTAGACCACAGCTGAAGATAAAAATGGAATAATCCACGTCAGGAAATAAATCACTTGCAGCTTCACAGTAGTGCCCTTTATAAAAGGGCTTTATAATATGGTTTTATAAAGGGCACTACTGTGAAGCTGCAAGTGATTTATTTCCTTACGTGGATTATTCCATTTTTATCTTCAGCTGTGGTCTAACCATTGGTCTTTTCATTTTTTTTTATTCCTAGATGTATCCCTGATATGCACAGTACTACTATGTTTGTCTGGAAAACCACTGCCAGATACCTTAACAAAATTTGTCATCTTTCACCCCACCCTTCATTGGTTCCACAACTGTCTCTGCAATAGACAACAGTCTACCATCTGGCAGCACTCCTCCTCCCCTTTCGTCAACACTAATGCAGGGGTACCCCAGGAATTTATACTGGGTCCCCTTTTCTTTAGTATATTCATCAATGACTTCCACACTTCTCTCACCTATAGTACTGTTATCCAATATGCAGATGACTCTACTATAATCTGCTCTTCTAAATCTTCCTCTACACTACAGCAATTTACCCAATAAGCATTTACCTCAACTGAATCTTGGATGTCATAAAACCATCTCGCCCTTAATCCCAATAAAACTAAACTCCTAATTTACCTCCAAAAAATCAAGCCAGATTGAGAAGTCTGAATTCTTTGTCCAGTCACAAAATACTACTACTATTGGTGTTGTTTCCAGTATCAAATTGCTCGGTGTCATCATTGATGACAACTTAACCTATGACCTTCATATCTATAACAACATAAAAAAAAAACACATCAAAAACTGGGAGCCCTTTACAGACACAATTACTTTCCCAGCTACTCTGCAAAAAAGGCTCTTGCCTCATCATTTCTGGTTCCAACTCTCCTATAGGGTTCCCCCATCCTCACCAACATTTAATCCTCTCTAAATGCAAAACTCAACTCATGCTACACCAAAGTTGCCAAATTTGCTACAAATGCTAAATACTCCTTCCACCACTGTTTCTCACTATACCAACTAAACTGGCTCAAACTCCCCCATCACCTCACTTATTTACAACTAACTACTACCCATAAACTTATTTATGACCCAGCAGTCTGCCCATCCCTCTCCCACATTCTGATCACATAGGTTCATAGGTTCATAGATTAGTACTAGGCTAACTGCCCTTGCAAGCCATTTTAAGCCTAGCCAATTATCCCCTGTGAGATTCAAACCCTGTACCTTGTGTTTGTAAGGCAAACGCCTTAACCATTAGGCAGTCGTCCCAACTTAGCATCCTAAAATGAGTCCTAAGGTCAAAAAACAAAATGCTGTTGAACATTGATAAACCAAAGCTCACAGCTGGTCACATGCTGTAGTTTTTTACTGTCTCCAAGCTATGGAATAATCATCCTGCCTCACTCAGGGCTATCAGCAACTCCACTACCTTTAAAACATCCCTTAAATTGCATCTCTCCTCACTCTGGATATGCACCTGCACTCCTACTGACAACCCTATAGCCTGACCTTCTCTTAGAATCCTTACTCTGTCACACTCTATAACTAGCCTATCCTCCCCTTTCCTTTTCAAACCATTTTCTTCTGCTGTCACTTTACCCTCTGCTATCCCCACCTTTGCCTTCTACCTCCCTCTCTCACCCTTTATTCCTAAACTCTTCTCTCTGCTAATAATATTACTTACATATAATACTGCAGTGGTGGTGCTGTGGTAGTGTTGTCGCCTTACAGTAAGACGCTGTCTGGTTCAATTCTCAGCTAGAGCGTCTTTTGTGTGGAGACATGTGTGAATGGGCGTACCTTCGTTGAAGGTTGTGCATCAGGGCTGGCAACTCGGCATGTAAAAATCTTCTGCCAATCATTAGCGGACCGGAGTTCCGCTGTGGCAACCCCTAACTGGGAAAAGCCGAAAGACACAACAACAACAACAACAACAACATAAAAACTTTTCTATTCTTACAGCAACCAGAGTATTAAATAACTCTCCACTGTCATTATCAACTGATTCAATGTTATTATCACATTGCTCTATCTTGTCATTCTTCATTTGATGTGCTACAACTGTCTTATATATACTGTATTCTTTGTGTAACATTTTATTTGTATGTAATTAAATGTGGAGCTTTTCTCCCCGGGCCTTCACTGAAAATGGGCTCTTCTTAGGCCCAGTGGACTTTCCGGGTAAACAAATGCAATAAATAAATAAAATAATAAAATCAGTCACTCAGTCAGTGAATGAATGAATGAATCAATCAATCACTGGTACACCAGATGTTTACATGATAGAATTTCTAAGTTTCATGCAACCTTATTTTTTGGAAAAGGAATACCTGTAAGAAGAATGTTTGGGGCTTAGATTGTAAATATACTTGTAGATAAGGTCACATTTAAAACTGCATACAGAAATTTCCATAGAACTTTGTGAATTCTGTTTTACATTTGCAGGTTTGAAACACTCAACAAAGCCACTGTTAATGCCGCTGCTGTTAATGCTAGCAGTAAAATGTGAAACTGTAGCAACTAGGTTTGGTTATTACTCTTCAGAAATGAAGTAGATTTAGTATATAACATCTGACCAGTGTAACAAGCAGGGAGTAACTATAAACTGTAGTATCTTTTAAATATATATTTATCCATTTGAAGTGGATAATATCTTTAAAGAATTAGAAGTTATTTTATAGATGATGCAGTTATTTATTTCCATAACTTCACAACTGGCATACAGTTAGACACTATGTTATCTTCTCTGTCTGGTATTGCTTAAAAGAAAAAAAAAGCATCCGCACTATTTGCGTCAAAGTCACGGGTGATAGAATTCTGTTTTCATCAGTACTATTTTTTAAACAGTATTTTCCTTTCAAAAACTGGTTTAAACATATCCAGACAGTTTAAATTTCTCATGATTCATTAAGTCTTAAATTCCTTAGTATAAGAGGGAAACAAACCAACAGCGTTGATTAAAGGACACATTTAAATGGGTGAGCTTCTTGGATATTACTTAAGTATAAAAATCGCAAACATGTCAGAAACTGCCAAGGAAACAAAATGAGAATGATTTTCTTTTAAACCTTTATAAACTAACCATGTAGTAAAATTCTAGAATATACATTTTTCACTCCCAGGGTTCCTTCTGTTCTGAATCACTTAGATGTTCTCTTTAAGTGCTTATCAACAATGGCAGGAAAATAAGCTGTGATGAGTTACCAATATTAATCATTTTAGCATGTTGCTGTGGCAACATAGCAAACTTTGGAAACCAAGCTTTGGATGGGTGGATAGTAGTGCCCTGGGACATGACGCCTCACAGAATGAAACACTGACATGTCTGCCTCATGTTTGTACTAATTGTGTGTATGCATTTTAATTGATTTTGTTTAAATTAACAATTAACACAGATGTGCATTCGATATTCCTGTTTTTATTGATGTTCAGAAAATGGTGAGTATACCTGCAGTTTAATATAGATGCTAACAAAGCCTCATGACTGCCAGGTGGCGTGGTGCAAGAGGGGTAGGGGTCTTATTCCTAAAACAACAGTAAGTTGCTTATAGTGCTGTTTAGGTTTTTAGCTTGCCAGCTCTCCTTATGGCTTTGAGTTGTTTACTTCTCTGTATATGTACTGATTTGTACAGAGTTTCTTTGATCTTATAAAATACGAGCAGATTTGTTTTTTATTAAACAGTATGTCTCTGTCATGTTTTTTTTTTTTTTTTGAGACTAACAAAGTGGAAGCCAGCAATATATTGGAAGATAGCAGTACATATATATATGTATATATATATATATAGAGAGAGAGAGAGAGAGAGAGAGAGTTAAATAATTTGAAATCCAGAAGAATTGACATCTGCACAGTGACATTACCTTAACTGACCATTAAATACTTAACACTACAATTGAAAAAGGACAAGAAACACACTACTTTTCTGATTGCTGAATTGAAAAAAAATTAATAGTAACATCATAATAGGGATACTGTCTTGGAGTGGGATTTTGTAAGATAATGTGCAGGGTTGGATTACGGGAAGGAGCAGGCTTTGGGTTAGGTTAGTAGACATGGGTAAGGTGATGCAGGGGTTTTAGCACTAACCCTAACACCAGTAGTATGCATTACTTTACAAAAACCCTTACCCTCACAGCACGACTACATGGTAACCATATTTTACAATGAATGGAATTTTTGTGTCATGTAAAAAAAATTGAGAATAAATATATAAGTAGAATTCAATGGAAAAAATAGAAGAAATAAAGCAAAACTTGTTCTTTTTTTTCTGGAGAACACATAAATTATCACTCAGAAAAAATACATATTTAATAAATTTAGAACTGATGGGAAAAATAGCATACTTAACAAGTGTATTTACTTTGCCAACAGTAATTGAAAAAGAATTATTGCAGATTTTTTTCTATTTACATGGGGTTCCAGATTAAACCCAGTAAAAACAGGAGTTTTGTATGTAATAAAGAAGAAGGAGGTTAATGCTTTATTAACTGAGTTCTATGTGCTGCTTCATTAAATTTGTACAGTGTTAAACTGGATTAATGAAAAATATGAGAGATTAGGAGTAAAATTGTATAAATATAAGTATGATAAATTTTGGGGTATAGTATAAAAGAGTAAAGGAGAAAAGAGTGTATAACTGAAGAAATAAAATGTTACCAAGAAAAATATTTTTTTCTGGAAAATAAAAATTGATGATACAGAAAAAGATAGAAAAGTGTGGTATACGAATGTAATGATAAAACATCACTATGCAAAACCAATGGAAAATCTTAACAGATGAAAGAATTAAAGCTATAAAAATATGAAGTAAATGGTGTAATCAGAAAATAGAATGTCCATATTTTTTGTGGAGACTGGTAATAGATAAATTGCCAGTCAAAGAAAACATGCCATATGAGAAGACATATTGTAGAATATGTTTACATTGTCAAGAAGAAGAAACTACAGAACAAGCATTTCTGAAATGTAAAATAGTATAAAAGTTATGGGGATACTATGTAAAGAAGAGTTTTTGAATATATAAAAGAAGTGGATAAAATAATCATGGATATGATTAATTATGGGTAGCATAAAAATAGAAGTAACAAGTATGTTAAAATAATAGATACAAGTTATTTTATGTTATTTAAGATACATGGAATGAAAGAATAAATTAAATTATGTTTAATGGTAAATGGATTTTAGCAACAATGTTAAGTCAAATCAGATGGTCGTTATGGAAAAAGGAGTGGGGGTCTAATAGGAATGGAAATTTAGTATGATTGTGTAATCAGATTTGTATATCTGTATATTTGTACATTTGTAACTATTCATAACTATATAAATATTTTGTAAACAAGTATTATTTTTGTATAGAAATGAAGGGCCATACTCTTTTTGATAGGTGTAGTGGGATCTTTTACATCCACCTGAGCTACCACCAACTCAAGCAGATGGGTCCCCAGATTAATGTCTCATCCAAAGGACAGCACACTCAATAATGCAGTGCCCCGTTATGATGAACTGCAGTGGTAGTAATCGCTCTACTTGGTACAGGAATAGGCCCCACAGCCTTCTGTACCAAAAGCGAGTGTGCTGCCTGTTGTGTCACTGACACTCTAAGAAATGGTTTTACGATTAGTGAGAAAGGTGGCAACTGAGCTCACTTGTTTAAATTTTAAAAACTTACTTCTTGAGTTACTTATTACCAAGAGACTAGAGAGACTGAGACCGAGTTGTATTTCAACATTTTCAGTAAACCTAAATTACTATTATCTAAACTGTACTTACTAGTCAAGTACAATTCACAAATTTCTAACTTATCTGGACATCTGTTTGAAGTAATATGAGGAGAAATGTACCTCTTCATGTCCCTTCATACTGCAGAGTGATCTTTCATCTTGTCACTGTAAAACACATCTAATGCCCACAGCTCATTGTCTTCAGGATAATAACTTCCCTCTAAGAAAATGGAGGCATAGAGGTTAAAGACAGCTATTGCTGCCTTAATGCACAACCAAAGCATTTCAGATAGACTCCTTCTGGTCTGCATGGAAAAAAAATATACCTTACGAGAATATAGAGTCATATTTTTGCAACACTGTAAAATATGTAAAATGTCAATGAGAAATCACAACTTTGTTTTACAGGCAAAGGTATTATGGCCTAATCCCTAATTATAGAGAAGTTTAGTAGGAGATGAATAGACTTATAGGTCAGAGCCTACATTCCTTTGCGCCATCTGTGCCATTATCAGTACATTATTAGACCCCCTAATTACAGCTGAGGAAATTAGAAAGGATTCTGCCCCAGACCCAGTGCCTCTTACGACATTGTTCCATTTTCTTTAATCCCAGGAGTCATACTATGAATCCTGTATTTCTCTTTTAATTTTAATACAAATATCAAAGGAAGGACTTCAGACTAGTTCTAAACTACTTGAAAATGGCAGCCCTGGTTCCAATAAACTAGAGCTCTTGTACCTAAATGCGTGTACAAACCATAGTGCTAAACTTCTGATTCATATTTGCTCCTATTTTTAACAAGAGGCACCTTTTCCTGTATTTGGAAAGAGGCAGTGATTATAACTTTCCCTAACTATTTTGGTGTACTTCATACTTCTCAGCATAGACCAATCTCTTTATCACCCTGTATAGCAAAAACTATTGAAAAAAACGGTTACTTCCCAGACTTAGGAATATTGTGACAAATATTGCCACTTGCCTGACCAACAAGACTTTAAGCATGACGGGAACATTATGCATACATATGGCACCAAAGTGATCTTAATTCTTTGATCTTGCTGATTGTTTATTACTAACCCATATCCTTATTTACACCTATAGCACCTTTTTGTATACTTCATGTTTACACCCATAGCTGCTTATGATGCCCTGACCTTTTCTGCACCTGCATTTTTTAACTATGTGACATACAGTACACTAAGGTTACTAATCTGGGATTCACTGCAGTAGAGACATTAAGCACTGTTTTCACTTGTTATTCATATTTTCTTATTTACATAACTGAGTGAACAACATATTTTTCAGGGCATAGCGTGATATGCCATGGTGGGGCGCCCATGGTAGTGCAGCAGTTAGCGTTGCTGCCTCACAGCAAGAGGTTCTCCAGTTCGATCCTCGGATGGGGTACCTTCTGTGCAGAGTCTGCATGTCCTCCCTGTGGTCACGTGGGTTTCCTCTGGGTGCTCCGGTTTCCTCCCACATCCCAAAGGCATGCTGCAGGTGGATTGGACACTCTAAATTGGCCCTAGGCGTGGGTGTGTGCATGTGTGTGTTTTCTGTGGAAGGTTGGGCACCGGGCTGGCAACTCAACACTGTAAAAACACCACTGCCAATCATAAGCGGACAGGTGATCTGCTGTCGTGACCCCTAACTGGGAAATGCCAGAAGAAGAAAAAGTGTGATATGCCATGGTGAAAGATAAAAAATACATTTATAATGTGTATGTATAATGCACTGTGCTAAAGATATTACTAGCTGTTTGCTAATAATTACAAAGATATGTAATATGTTCATATCTACAAACATATTTCCCAAACCAGCTGGATCACCATCTATAGCATGACATCAAGTGAAACCTTATTTATTTATTTATTTGACATTTGTTGATCAGGAAAGTCTGACTAGGCTCCACAGAGCCTATTTTCAGTGGAGGCTCAGGGAGAAATTCTCCAGTCACATGTCTTTAGAACCTTAGATGATGTTGGAGAGAATTCTCATTGATACACTGCATGTTTTACAGCTTGAGACGTGCTGAGTGTTTTTCTTTACTGTAGTTTATGGAAATAGCAATATACTTTCATATATCTGTAAATATTTCAACAAATCAGAAAATAATTTTTGCCATTATGTAAAAGCTCATGTTTCTGAACAAAAGCGCTGCTGACATCATGTGCCTACGTTGTACAGTTCCCAACATATGAATGATTACAAAAAATTTAGAAAATATCACTCTGGATTCTTCTGCATTGTAAACACATTATAATAGTAATGTAATGATTGAATGCACGGAAGACTTTTTGCTGAACACAATGCTATTTGTACCTTCTTTAACAGGATATTTATATTTGTTGGGCTTATGTTCTTTAACCCATTTTTTTTTTCAGAAAATGCTCATTAATCTAAGAATATCTGTAGGCTGCTGGAGGCATGACGTTCCTCAACTACTAGGCCTGAATAAGTTAAAGAAATAAAATTTACCACTGAGCAAGGGGACCGGGTCAGAGTTCATTTATCTGATAAAAAGCATACCAGGGTGTAAACTAGACATGCTTCTTTTCAGTTCTCACCTCTCCATCCTGGTGTCAGACAAAGCCTTGTTCTTGGACCCTAGCTATTTTCTTTTTTCATTTATAAACTGATTAGTAACCTACTCTCACTCATTGTTATTTATATGTTGATGACCTTGCTATCTGCCTTACTTAAATCCACCTAAACTTGCCTGGTGGATGAGCTTTCAGTTCATACTTACTGTTGAAATTAAAAGCAGACTACTAGTCTGTGAAGCCAAAGCAACATCTATAGTGTTTGGGAACCCTGTAAGGCTTAATGAGGTCCCCATTATTTGGCATATTTTAGATGATTTCAGAACACTTCTTAAGACTTTCCAGTTGCATAAGTATCTGGCTGGTCCCTGTTCTTTCAATTGTCCCACATGACCAGCAGTTTAGAGCCAAAAACTACTTAAAATTCCTATACAAAGAAGGCAAGGTAGCTATACAAAAAACGTTGGTTTGCAGTTGGAATATAATCTTCACATCCAGACAGCATTATCTAATCAGAATTTGTATGACCTGCAGACATTTCTGAATATGATTTGCTGTTTCATAATGTCAGCATCTAGACAAGATTACCTCATGTCAGTTGTTTGCTGTCAGTACTGAAAATATCATATTGAGTGAAGCCTTGCACCGCTTGATGAGGTCATGTTTCTCCTCTAATTGCTCCATAATGTGAGTTTAATTAAAGTTATATTTTCAATGTTTAAATAAGAAACTCAATAAGAATAAATGTGAATGAGTCTGTGCAGGTGACAGCACTACATCAATGGTTGAAAAAGTGGAAATGTTATTTATTTATTTATCTTTGTTAACTGGAATAGTCCAGATGAACCAAAATAGCCCCATTTCAGTGGGAACAGGAAGAGAATCTGCACAGAGATATGATATATGATGGAAAAATACAAATACAACATATGAAAACATGATTTATGGATACAGAAAGGTACAGTGTAACAAATATAAACATATGCATAATAACAGGCTGACAAAATCGAAGAGTAAACAATACATTCACCAATCAATACACAATGAAAATATATTTAGTAAATGGTTGCTTACTGTTTTGAGAAAAGGGGAGTATGCAATAAGGGTATGCAGTTAAATTTATATAAAAAGGTACACAAAATATTACACACGGCAGCAGAAACATGGTGCAGTCTTGATATTTATAAATGTGATTGATGAGTAAAATATAGTAAAGAAACAGCAACATGATCCAAAAGGATTAAAGAACAAAAGTTTAATTATGGGAGGTAAAAAAGTAAACAAGATAATGCAACATTAGTCAAATTAACGGTAATGAAAGATGAAATATGTGAAGATGATTTGATCTTAAAAAAGGAAATATGATTGAAAGTTAAGGAGATAATCAGGAATGTTGAAGAAGCAAAGGTGGGTTTATGGTAGCATTTGGATAGTTGGATGGATATATAGGAGATGGGAACTTCCAGAAGTGGACAATACAGAGCTTTTATATGACTGCTAGATTGCTATGATGTCCATTCAACAGCAGGCTGTGAAAGTATAAAATAAGATGGAAAATACACGCGGTTTGATAGAACTTGTGTAGCAAAGGTTTGCTGTGGTGGAGGATATTGTTCAAAGGAAGAATCTGTGACTGACTGGAGTTTTGGAAAGAGAAGAAGGACTGGATTTGATAGATGTTGTGAAAACCAAGATGATACAGTGGACACCTTTATTTTTTAAATTCTCATTGTGTTTTGTCAAGGTGTTTAGGTTAACATCATCAACACCAGAGAGTTGCTATGGTAAATCCAGGGTAATTTGTGCCGTTTATGTCTACATATGAGAAAGAAGGATACTATAGCAACTGTGGAAACAGGAAAGAGATGTACAGCAATGGTTTGAATTATATGCGGATCATGATTATGCAGATATAAAGTTTCAACAAGAGATTGTAGATTATGACTATATTAAAGAGTGTAACAGACGTAAATGAAAATATATGCTGACTTTTCCAGCTGTGTTGAATGTCTATTTGCCAGAATGTGTTTTGACATTTAGAAGTGCTGAAGATATAATGGGCATGTTAAATCTGTTAAACTAGCAATCATGTCAAGAGATAATGAAGACTAATTGTAAGGAACTGATACAGCTATGTGACTCTTCTGGCTTGGTAGGGTTGGAGAAGGAATGAGATTAGCAGAGAAACATGAACATGAACATGAAAGAAAGTGTATTAGTGGTGAGAAAGGCTTTTGGACTGGGATGGGAATGTTCTGCCTAATCAGGGGCAACAGAGAGGCACAGCTGGCAGAAACAGTGTTCCTTCGGCACAAGGTAAAACAGCTTTTAAAAGCTGTTAGGACACTTCAGTCTACCATACTTTCTGTTTGTAATTGTGACAGACTGAAGTTCTAACAGCTCTTTTAAGTTGTTTTACCTTTTTGCACTGTTCTTTGCCAGCTGAAACTATCTGCTGTTATTCCCTAGTGTGAGACCCAGTCTTAAAAGATCCTAGGGTGTTCTTAGCAAGGTTTTGTTAAGCACCCTGAGCATTGTTAAGACTGGATCTTGTGCTAAGGAAGCACCTAACAAGTTTATCTTTTTCCCAATTTCCGATCATAATCACAGTGCCACATGCAGTACAAAATTATCATTTGTAATGGTGACAAATGCTGCAATTGCCTGCTTATTACTGAAAGTTTTCCAAAATAAAAAACATATATATTTTTTCTTATAAAAGAGAAAAAGTTCAGTCAATGGACACTCATAGTTAGGGGCAGTGAAGGATAATTTCTGAACTACTGTAATTTGAACCATTAATATAACCATGAAGAGCAGTGACACAGAGTACTGAGTTCGATTTGAGCAACATTTAATTATTTACTTTAGTGGCAGACATAGCCCTCTTAATGAATGATGAATAAAAATTTAAACTGGCAGTATCGGAGCATAACCTGTAAACAGAACGTGGATTTTTTATATACTGGATTAACAGCTGTTTAAATCTGTAATGTTATGACTACTACAACTAAATACGTAGGAGTCCCTTGTTGTAAGTTTACAAAACTACTTAATTAATTCTATGTCTGCACTATGTGAAGCTCTCATATTATACCATTTAACATATGTGTAGTAAGAGGAAGGTTTTAATATTAGCATGACAATTATATTATTCGACAATTAGACAAGATTGCTGCTGAAACTCTCATACAATTATTATCAAAAATAGATAGGGACATTCCATCTGAACTCAATATTGGCCATAATGTAAATATAGTATTATTTTGTAAATATATAGAGAATGCTTAAAGAGGTGACATTTTAAAATGGTGAGGAAACTTGAAATGGATAAAACAGTAATAGAACTCATAGAGTGAGATATTATCCTGGTTAAATTAAAAATTATGCTATGGAAGTAAAATAGATGCAATTTATGATATCAATATTTTGAGCTAGTGAAATAAGATTAAAGAAGCCATTAAGGGAGATATAAGAAGGGTGCACATGTTTAGGAGTTTTGGCTTTGAGAAGGAAAGTAACAAGTACAGAACTGCCTGAATGAAAAAATAAGACAAAAGATGGAAAGTGCACAAGTGGGAGAAGATGCTTAAAAGCCAGCTGTGCTTATATGCAATAAAAGTCAAGTCTGACCTGAAATGAGTCATAAAAATTAGTAATAGTTTATGCTGATGGTCATATAATTGTCACAGTAATTCAAAAGATATTGCCTGGATAACCTAATAGGTACCCAATGCACAGAATGGGTAAAGTAGTTGATGATGGCAGGGATATGATACACTGGCAGTGTAGAATAATAGAATGTTGCAAGACAGAAATACATCAGCAGTGTGGGTATTGGGTCTACTTCAGAATGACGAAACTGCAAACTCTAGAATGCTCACATGAGCGAATAATCAGAAACTCGAAATTGGTATTTTAGGATCGCAGTACAGTGAAGTTTGGAATATTTGCCCTTTCCTCACTGTAGTGCAATCTCGGAGTAGGAATACCTATTTAGTGGGGGGTGTGGGAGGGCATTGCCCCCTACAATACCAATTTTGAGTTTCTGATTATTCGCTCATGTGAGCGTTCGAGACTTTGCATTTTCGTTTTTCTGACATAGACCCTGGGCATACACCTCATGTTAAACTATACAGGTGGACAAAACTTATGTTACACAGCAGAAGTCCCTCCTTGTTCTTCTGAATGTTCCTGAACTTTCTATGTCATGTTTTGGAAAATGTCTCATGTCTTATTATGATACTATTCCTTTTATTGTCTCCCTTCTCCTGAACTACTGGTTTACTACAAGGCCCCTGGATCTCAGGTCATCATCATTCTTGGAATGTTCCAGAACATATTATTTTCTTTTCCATTCACTTCTTTTAAGTTACATAAAGGTATTTGGTTTAAGACACAAATGTGAATATGCATTTACATATTATGAAAGAACTGTTTGACATTGTCTTAGTTTCAAATTACGTATTCTTCTCTGTTTTAACTGGCAGAGGAAAAAAGACAATTTCATGTAGCTTTAGTTACCCCTCCCCCAGTGGCTGACCTTATAGACCTTGTCTCTTGCTGGGCTTGGAAGGAACTGGACACCATAGAGCCTACCCCCATCAACCACACAAGATTCTAGGAGCCCCTAAAGACAGGCAGTTTTGGAGTAAGGGAATCCCAGTAGATGCTTAGGTTGTTGCCGTAGCCACCAAAAAGGAACTAGTTGAACAGAGTTCCACTGTTCATCCTCCAAAAAGGGAGTCTAGGGCATTGGACAGGTATGGAAAACATGTTTACACTTCAGCGACCTTTGCCTTGTGGTCACTTAATTACCTGGCAAATTTTACTAGATTACAGATGAACCTAATAAAGGAACTCTCTAAGTCATGTCAGCAGAGGAACGAAAACTTATTCCTCCCAACTGGCCACCCTACAATCTATATCAAATGTGTCCATGAGGTTAATGTCTCATGCAGCTGAAGGTTCCTCATGGGCTGCTGGTTCATGCATAGCCATTAGGAGACATGCCTTGATGAGATTGTGTGATTTTGCAGAGCTCTTTAAATCCTCATTCATCAATGCTCCCTTCTATGGATCTTCCCTGTTTGGGCTCACAGCTGAAGACAAACAATCCTGCAGTGAGCAAGATGAAAGACCTTGTCTGCTGTTGGAATTTGTTTCTCTACCCTGCAGAGATCTTTTTCCAGGAATCAGTATGATGGTAAGAAAATGAGGTTCTGAAAATCTCAAGGACCTGTTCAAGCCTTACGAGTAGCATTTTTCTCCTAGAGGCAGAGGGGGGAAATAACAATAGAAGACACCATCCTCATGGCAGAGGGGGTCCGCAGAACCAGGGGTCCTATAATTCTTTCACAAACAGGCCCTTTCAGCACTCTTGAAGAGTGGCCCGGCTGTTCTTCTCTGGAGGCAGTCAGTGGGTGCTTATCCTTAGACAGCTATCACAAAAGGTTCTTGGGTGTGAAGGATCATATCCAGAGGGTATTTAATTCCCTTTTTTCAAAGTCCTTCAAAAAAGAGATGTCTCCCCAATGTTCCATCTAATCAGAGGGAGATTCTAGAAAGTCAAAGGTTGCTAGAAAAAAAGAGTCATTCAAGAGGTCCCACCAGACCAATCAGGATTCAGAATTTGCTCAAAGTTCCTTTTAGTGTCAAAGAAAACAGGGTCCTGAGACCAATTCTGGATCTCAGTCATCTAAATCAATTTGTGAAGAACTCCAAGTTCTGGATGATCGTGGTTCAGTCCATTCTGCCTCTTCTACAGAAGGACAACTGGATGTGCTCTATAGATCTTCAAGATGCATACTATCACATAAAAATAAACAGGTGCTCTTAAAGATATCTGTGCTTTCAGCTGGGAGCCAGTCATTACCAGTTCAGAGCCTTGTCATTTGGTCTCACCACATTCCCCAGGGTGTTCACTAAATGCATGGCAGTGGTGGCAGCTCAAATCAGAATGCACAGATTCAGAGTGTTTCCTTATTTAGATGACTGGCTCCTTTCTGCACCAACCAAGTATCTCCTGGTGAAGGCCAGGGATTACTTACTCCAGTTGTGCCCATTCCTAGGCATCACAATCAATCCTTCCAAGTCCCATCTCCAACCAGTTCAAGTTTTGGAGTTTATAGGAGCTTGCCTGAACACTGTCAGTCAATTCGTTTTTACCTCAAAGCAGAGTTCATACCCTAAGATTGCATGTCAGACATATTCTAGAGCTTCCATCTCCTCCAGCAAGATTTGTTCTTCAAGCCTTAGGTTCAATGGCTGCAGAGATCACCCTGTTACCTACTGTTCGTCTTCACATGAGAGTTCTTCAGTGGACCCTGGCAGTACAATGGTCCACACTTTGACACCCTTTGAAACATCCTATAAAAATTTTGCAAGCCTGCAAAGACTCCCTATTTTCGTGCATGCAGTTCAATGAGGTTTGTCAGTGACATCCCTTTATTCTTCCTCCCCTGAAGGCCAAGTTGACCATGGACACCTCCCAATTGGGGTGGGGGGCATTTCTTGGGATGGATAGTTCAAGGAACATGGTCCCCAGAAGAGATAAGTTTGCATATCAATATTTTAGAGATGAGAGTGGTCCTATTAGCATTGCAGGCCTTCCAAACTTCCCTCCCTCTAGGAATGATTGCTATCCAAACACACAACATGTCAGTGGTTTGGTACATCAACAAGTAGAGGGGATCTTACCCCCTTTGCCAAGAAGCAATGAGAGTATGGAAATGAGCTATCTGTTCCAATGTTTTAGCCAACAAGCAGGACCTGCTTGCTGGATGAGTGGTTTCTCAATCACACAGTGAAGGAAACGATTTTTTATCAGTGGGGTTAACCCTGTTGTGACTGTTTTGACTCTCCCTTCAACAATAAGTGCAGCAGGTGGTTTCCCTAATTCCTCCTCAGAGGAAGTCACTGAGAGATGCTCTAGTCCACAGTTGGCCCTCTAGTCTCCTGTACACTTATCCCCCTCCCCTTAATACCCAAATTTCTCCAGAAAGTATAACGGTTGAAGGGCAAGGTAATCCTCATGTGGTTCTTATTCCTATGGTCTCATCTCCTATATTTACAGTGGCCACTGGACCACAGTCCAGACTATCACATCCTTTGGGGATGATTGATCTGGACATCCAGGGCCTCAAACTGACCACATGGTTTCTCCAATTCCAGTGATGGCTAGACAGTCCAGACTTTCCTCTCCAATTCACCAAATCTTATTTTCATCCCAGAAATCTTCTATGAGAAAAACTTAGAAGAGTAAAAGGAAGAGATTTTCCTATTGGGCAGAACAAAGAAAGTTGGATCTTTTGCTGGTCCAATTTCTGTTGTGTTAGAATTTCTTGCTTCAATTTTTCAAGGTGGTGCTAGATTCCCCACCTTGAAAGTTCATCTCCCAGTCATTTCTAATTGCCACATAGGACATAATACCTTCCTGGTAGCCTCTTCTAAAATATGTAAGGCATTCCTTAAGGGTACACTGCTGCTTAGAACTCTGATGAAGGATCCTACTCCACCTTGGGATCTTAACCTTCTGTTACAAACTTTAATTCACTCTTCTTTTGAGCCTTCGGCTAAGTCAGATCTAAAATTTCTCTCTTAGAAAACTAGTTTTCTTGCTATTACATCTGCGAGGCGAATTTCTGAACTCCAAGCACTCTCTTCAAAACTGCCTTATTTGCTTTTTCACAAAGGCAGAATGATATTACATACAAACCCTTCCTTTTGCCAAAAGTTGTCTGAGTCAAATATGAATCAAGTAATCAATTTGCCAGTCTTCTTTCCAAAATTTGACAGTAAAACAAAGAGTGAGAAGGTCACACTGAAAAAAACAGTAAAAACTAAATGAAAACTCCAGCCAAGCTAGAACTTCCAATGAGTGACCTCCCAAACCTCCTGTAACAGAGGCACATGGGATATATGCAAATGATCCTTATGAACATCAGGTGTTTCAGCTATATGGCGATTCTGATTGCCCATGACCTTGTCCATTAAAATGACTTCAAATGTAAAGGTCATGGACAATCAGAATCGCCATATAGCTGAAACACCTGATGTTCATAAGGGTCATTTGCATATATCCCATGTGCCTCTGTTAAAGGAGGTTTGGGAGGTCACTCATTGAAAAATCTGACAGCAAGGGAGAATACATGCTCCACCTTTTAGATGTACATAAACAACTTCAGTTTTACCTCCACAGAAAAAAAAAGACTTTAGAAAAATTGATCAACTGTTTGTGTCCCTTGCCAAAAACAAGTTTGAAAAACCAGTATCCAAAGCTACCTTAGCCAAATGGATAGCAGATTGTATTTCCTTTGTCTGTTCCCTGAGAGGATTGTCCTTACCTAAACATCCAAAAGCTCATTCAACTAGATCCATGGCTACATCATCTATCTTTTGGGCCAGGGCTTCCGCGGATGCTATTTGTGCTGTGGCTACTTGGTTCAATTCTCATACTTCATTACAAGTTGGATATCATCTCTGGGAACTGAGCTACTTTTGGTTTTGCAGTTCTCCAAAATATCCTACCATGAGGGCCATCCAAAATTATTATAGCTGTGGACTCTGTCCCATTCATTGAGGAATGAATGAAAATGACATCAGATATTAAAGTCATGTACTCACCATAACTATGCATCTGTGTTGCTCATTTTCATTCGTCCTCAACTTTCCACCCTCCTTCCCTATATCCTTATTCTTTGGAAGTGACCTGATGAGGTGTATTGGAGCCACTGTTTCTGGTCTGAGCCCCTCTTCTGTACCTATACTGTTTCTTATTATTACTATGGTTACTTATGGCCTAAGGCATACTTAGCAGCAGCAAACTCGATCTGAGGTAAATTTAGCAGTAAGGGGCATTGTGGGTAAAGTGAGGAGCTTGAGAGTCAGATCCAAGAATCTAAAGAAAATGGCCAAGTCGGATCCGATGTCAGATCCAAGATCCATTTGTTAAGGAAGAATGAAAATGGACAACACAGATGCATAGTTATGGTGAGTACATAACATTAATTTTACTTTGCCTCCACAGTGTTTAATAGTTGTAAATGCACTAAATGCTTAGTTTAGACAGCCTTTGGTTCCCTGTGCTTTCTCTTGCCTCTGCCTTTAGTTCAGTTCTTTGATGGTCTATGTCACTTGTTCGGTCAGGATAAAACAGATGTACAGTTGTGGGTTTGGTTCAAGCAGCTTTATTATATACAAACACATCAGAATTGAGGATTAGTAACTTAAACTTAAATAAACTTATAAACAGACTGACTACTGCAGTCACACATGTTTATTTATTTATTATTTATTTATTTACATTTGTTGACTAGGAAAATCCGACTGGACACAGGTCCTTTTTCAGCGGAGGCCCGGGGAGAAAAGCTCCACAATAAAAACAACAATTAATTACAAGTTGCATGAAGTATAGGTAGGTTTTGTTTAGCAATAGTAGTAAACAGTTATAGTTCAAAATGAAATTATTTAGTTAAATGGTACAACACTTATATCATTGGTGCCATAAAGACTAACAAATATTTTAATAGCTGAGCTAGCAGCTATTACCCTTGAATAACAGTGGCTAAGATTACAGCTGAGATATAGGTTTACAAGCAATGTATTTGGCTGCAATCTGAGGTAGATAGAGGGGTGGAAGAAAGGGATTAGAGAGGTTGGGGTAGAGATGTTAGAGAGGTTTGTTACAGGGGCATGTCCAGTGCTCTTTTAGATGAGATTTTAGAGCAGCTTTGAAGTTAGTGTGTGATGACACAGATGTTATAGTGTGAGGAAGGGTATTCCATAATTTTGCTATGGAGTAGGAGAAAAGAGCTTCTCCAGCAGAGTTCCTGGTTTTGGTTACTCTGGCTGTTCTCTCACAATGGCACTGCTGCCTGCAAATTCTCTCTGTTTATATACACGTGCCCTCACTTTGAAATGCTTCTTTAAGTTACAACACATGCTCTGTTCTACAGCCTCTCTCTTTGAGAAATAAGTCATACACTGAAAATGACAACATTCATTGACATGCAATTGTACAGAAATGATCCTTTGACATGCAGTTATACAGAACTAATTCTCTCTCATGAATCACACAGAACTAAATACAAATAAAACAATTATGTCCAGGTTGCTGTGTATTTTACACTAGGTCTAGAAATACGACCTGATTGTGTGAAATAAAAATTAGAACTGGGTTTAGCAACAGGGGCTGTCTTTAAGGAATGTTCAACTTCAGGGGCATCTGGGACATCATCAGAAATGGGAATACGTACTGAGATATGTCCTTCAACAGGAACATCATATGGGATGCTCTGAGATCTAGAGTCTATATAACAGGTACAATGCTGCGATATCGATTCAGAAACCAGAAGAAGATGCCTTCAATTTCTTCTGTATTCTATACACTCAGATTCCACTAAGTAGGATCTTGGCTCAGCTCATATACCTCTCACTTGACCAATTTGATCAAAACTTTTCAGCATTTCCATCCTTACTGTCTCTTCATTTTTTGAATGGACAAAGAAATCTTCTCATTTTATCATAGCTGGACTTCTGAAAGGAACGCTTTTTAAATAGTTGGGCTTTGATTGCTCTGGTTTTTTTAGCATTAGGCACCAACAAACTGGAACTGATAGGCAAGGTTTTTCTGGTTTGCCTAGACAGAAGTCTCAGTATTGTCACAGTTTGACCTCTCTAGTAATTGCTTTGCACTTTGTACTGCGCACTCAGCCAGGCCATTTGACTCTGGATGTTCCAGACTGCTAGTAATATGGATAAAGTCGCACATTTTTGCAAATTTCTGAAATAACTGACTGGTAAACTGGGCACCATTGTCAGAAGTAACTTTGTGTGGACTACCATGGACCAAGAAGTGATGTTTCAACTTAGTAATAACAGTACTGATGTTAGGTTAGGTACCTGATCGATCTCGAACCAGTTCAAATAAGAGTCTACCAACACTAAGTAAATCTGATTCTTCCACTCAAATATGTCAGTGGCTATTGTTGACCAAGGTAGTTCAGGAATCTGGCTTTGCTGAAGTGACTCTGTTTGCAAATGCAGTTTAGTACTATTGCATACTGAACAAGATGAAATTACTTTATCAATGTCTTTTGACAGAGAAGGCCAAAATACTAGTCATCTCGCCCTTCCTTTTGCAGCTTCTGAACCTGGATGGCCATGATGCAAAATCTGAATGTACTCAAGTTGTAAGGAAGTAGGAATGATAACTTTAGGATCTTTGAAAATTATACCATCTTCCATCAACATCTTATCTCTGTAAGGAAAATAAGTTTGTACTTCTGTTGGTACACAAGATTGCTTTTACGGCCATTCAACATTGATGAAGTGGTTGAGCTTTTGCAAAACTGGATCAGTCTTTGTATGATCTCTTAGCTTATCAAGTCTTGTGGTAAAAAAATTATGCACCTTCATGAGATCAAAGTCAAAATTATCTACATCAAGCTTTTCTATGGTATTTCTGGGTGATCTGGATAAGGTATCGGCCAGATAAAGAAGTCTGCCTTTTGTATAGACCATTTTGAAGTTATACTTTTGTAATCTGAGCATCATTCTGTGTAGTCTTGCTGGAGATGTATGCATAGGCTTCTTTAAAATAGTGACTAGGAGCTAATGATCAATGTCAGTCTGGATAGCTTGGCCATAAATATAATCATGGAACTTCGAACATGCAAACACAATTGCCAAAAGTTCCTTCTCAATCTGAGCATACTGCATCTCAGTTTGGGTAAGGGTTCTAGACGCATAGGCTACTGGTCTGTCCTCTTGAAGAATAATTGCAATAAGACTGAACTTTGAAGCATCACAAGAAAGAATTACTGGTTTGTGGACATCATAGTATCTCAACATTGGTGGACTGGCAGTTTTCTGTTTAAGGTCATCAAATGCTCTCTGGTGTTGTTCTAACCATGACCAGGTAACATTTTTGCATGTCAGCTCTCTTAAAGGCTCTGATAATTCACTGAAGTCTGGTATAAACTTGCCCAAATAGTTGACAATACCAAGGAAATGCTGTAAGGCTTGGACATTTGTCTGGAGCTGGTATCTCAAGAATGGCTGTTTGTTTGGAAGAGCCTGTACTGGTAAATAAATTACCTATATAAGTAACTTCTGGTAGCTTGAATTTACATTTCAGAGGATTGAGCTTTAAATTCATTTTATGTGCTCTGTCCAGAACTTTCCTGAGGTTTCTGTCATGCTCTGTTTCACCTTTGCCTCCAACTAGTAAATCATCTACTATTATAGCACATGGATAACCTGAAAAAAATTGCTCCATTGCACGCTGAAAAACTTCACTGTCAGAATTTATTTCAAAAGGCATTCTGAGAAATCTGTATCTACCAAATGGAGTACTGAATGTAGTGATGATTTGCGATCAAGCATTACTTGCCAAAATGAACTCTTTGCATCTAAGACAGAAAACAACAGTGGCATTTGGCTAAAGGGTAGCATCCTCCTCAACTGTACGCATAGGATGGTGGGGCCTCTTTAATTCTCTGTTTAAGTCTCTTGGGTCAATATATATTCTGATTTCATCTGAGCTTTTCTTATGAGCATCTACCATGGAAGATACCCATTCAGTTGGTTCTGTGACTGGATAAATCACACCTTGTTGCACCATTTTATCTAACTGGACCTTAACTTTGTCCTGCATAGCTATGGGAACTTTCTTCACTGGTCCGACCACTAGACTGACCTCTGGATCTAATTTCATGGAGTACAAAACTGGAAGTTTTCCTAGCTTGTCTTCAAAAATATCAGCATATTCTGAGAAAATAGCTTTGGTGAAACTGGAACTAGGACATGTGCTTACATGATGGACTTCTTTGGTAAAAGAAAGCAGTTTCATTCTTAAACTGTCTCTGAGACCTAATAATGACTGCATAGGTCTTCTGACTACATACAATTGCAAGCTGTAACTGTTTCCAGCTGAATAGCATGAAAGCACTACTGAGCCTTCGGTTTAAATCTCTTCACCTCCATAAGCAACAAGCTTTGCACAATTGGCCAAATTAAGTTGTGCACCAGCTCTTACTCTAGCAAATGTTTCTGCTGACATAGCATTGCACTTTGAACCATTATCTACTTTGAGCTCTGTGGATTTACCATTGATCAGGACAGTACAAAACACTTCATTCTTTGCCAACAAATCTACTGCATTAACCTTTTCACCAACCACTGATACACCATCCACATAGAAAGTAGAGCTGCAGCTTTCAATATGATCAACTTGCTTTTTTAGTGACCTTTCTTAAGAAATTAATTAGGCTTGCTTGATTTACAAAACTTTTGAAGGTGGTTCCATTTTTTACAGTTGTGGCATTGCTAATCAAATGTTAAGCATTTCTCTCTTTTAGATTCATGATTGGCACCACAATTACAGCACTTAACAATAAGACTTGACTTGGGTTTTGCCGACTCACCCTTGTGCTGCACTGAACATCTCCATTTTACTGGGCTAGTCTTAGAACTTGCTGGAAATTTAAGGGTTCTCCCTGGATATCCTGCGGGGACTACAGCTGCCACGTGCTTAGGCCTGTTTCTGTTAGAGTTGTGCTGCATGCTGTCTACATTTGCTCTAGAGGCTGCTGAAACCATGCTCATCACTTGCAAGCATATTTGTGTGCCTTTCTATAAGCTCATGTATCTGACAAATCTCTATAGCTTTGCTCAATGTTAAATCACTGTCATGAATCAAAATCTTTCTCACTGCAGCATTATTAACACCACATACAAGCCTATCTTTTATCAACTCATCTTTCAAATCAACAAATCTGCACATTTTAGCCTTGTTTCTCAAGTCAGTAATATAAGCTGCAAAAGTTTCTCCTGGCTTTTGGTCTCTTGTATAAAATAGGTGCCTTTCCAATGTAACATTTGTTTGGAGGTTGCACATTTCTCTAAATTTACATTTCGAGCACTCAGGGTCCTCCCTTGATTCAGCTTGTACAACAATATGGTGTTTTTCCCCTTTTCCTGCATATACTGCTGGTGCATACCCAAATGAATGCTATATTTCAATGGTTTCTGACCCCGCTAAGTTAAGCAAAATAAATGCCCTCATACATGCATCTTTATCAGAAAAAGCTGCTTGTATGAAAATATTGTATTCCTGCTCAAATACTCTCCAGTTCTCTGCGATATTATGATCAAACACAAGTGGAATGAGTTTGTGAAATGCCTCTGTCATATCAACACACAGTAATAAGACCCTTAGAATTATGTATGAACATACACACATACAGTATATGCCAGAAATTTATGCCAGAACTTGTAATTATGCCCAATAGCACAATAAACTCTTCAAAATAACTGTACTTTGTGAAATAAGTCTCAGTAACACAAGAACACTTTGAAATCAATATGCTTTGTGAAACCACTCATCAGTGTAAGAAACACTTCAAAATTACTGCACTTTGTGAATGAACTGTACACAACATAAGAAACCTCTTGAAATGACTGTACTTTGCAAAATAACTCTGTACAGTGTGAGAAACACTTTGAAATAACTGCACTTTAAAATGTACTCAGCACAAGAAACTTTTTGAAATGACTGTATTCTGACTGCACTTTGCAAAATAACTTTACTTTGCACACAATAAACTCTTCAAAAGAATTGTACTGTAATAAAGCACATGCTGCAAACACTTAGCACACTGCGAAATACTTCGAACATCTCTAGTTATACTTTGAATAGCTTTGGTCAATGCGAAATAGTAGCTCATGTCAAAACATGGTCGTTTATTAAAACATGCAGTCTCCTTGCATTTTTATGATTATTGTGCCCTTTTATTGTATTCGTTATGCTCATTTGACCTCTTATCATGCTCGTTATACTTTTTTTGTGCACATTTTACTTTTAACATGCTCATTATGCAAATCTGAAGTAACTCTGAACACCCTCATAAGTATTTTGGATAATTCTATCAAATATTGTGGTTTAGAATATTTTGTTTAATCAATAAAGCATTTTGTGCCTTTTGTTTGATTAATAATGTGTTTTGTGCTACTTGTTTGATTAATAATGTGGTTTGTGCTTTGCAAATGTTTCATATAATTTTCTTTACAAAATAAATCATTTATGCCAGTTTTGGTTACCTGAAGTTCAATTTTGGCCTTTTTTTAATCGTTTGAGCACTGTATTACCCAACCTGCTCAATGTACGTTAACTGTTAACTCTGCACTTCATGGCTTGAAGAAGTTGCACTCTCTATCCCGGTTCTGACACCATGTCGCTTGTCTGGTCAGGATAATACAGACGAACAGTTGTAGGTTTGGTTCAAGCAGCTTTAATATATACAAACACATCAGAATTAAGGCTTAGTAACTTAAACTTAAATAAACTTATAAACAGACTGACTACTCCAGGACCGTCTACATATGAAACAAATGAGACAACCACTACAATACAGTGTTTAAAAGGTTATGTGCTCATGTAATTTTTTTCTCTGAGGAAAAAAGACATCTCTAAGCTATAAAATGATGTCATAGATTTTAATCAAAATCAAGCTAAAACAAGATTTTGTCCTGATTTATTCAAAATGTAATTCATTTCATCAGTAAATAAGTCAATCATTTAAAATGTATTTGTTGGGGTAAATCACATCCATCTGGACTATTTTCAGGCCATCCCAGCACATTTTAAATCTTGACATGACTAGAAGTAACACAGTACATTCACAGTAGAGAAAATATATCCAACATTTGAATACTTGGCAAGAAAGTATATGGTAAAGCAGTTGACTGCAGTGGGTCAGTGGAATAATTTTTGCTTGCCACATGGGAGTCCTGTTCAATTTCCATCCACAGAGCATTAAGGATGTGAGTTGTTGTTCCTATGGTTATAGGGTTTAATTCCCACAACCCTCATTTGCCATCTCTGTGACCTTGAGAAAGTCATTTAATCAGACAGTGCTTAGGGGCAATAGGGACTTTGGACTATGCTCTTCAATGGTCCCCTGGACAGCAAACCTAGTAACTTCCTATGAAGATCCATAGAAAGAACAAATAAAAAAATTGTCAAAAAAGTTTTAGAAAACAGTATACTGAAGTATAATCATACAATAAAAAAGAACATTTTTTGCAGGAGATGAGAACCAATATATGCCTAGTGTGGAAGACAAGAGCTTACACACCTAAAACATGTATATATGCTAATGCAGAGACTGCAACAGTGAGAAAAAGTATAAAAACCCGCAAACGGCATACATTGGTCTTCCAAATACAACCAGACCCCTGTTAAGTATAAAAATTAATTACTTTTCAATAAGTTATAATGAAGCTTTTAAGCACTGTATTGTAGTGGTTGTCTCATGGCAATTTTTGGGATAGGTTTGTAAAGGCTCCAGGGCCATTAGCCTAGTACACACCTATGAACCTATAAGAAATTATGATAAAAAACTGCTGGATAAAATTATACTCGGGTATAGGACAGCCTCTGAAATTAGTGATGCGATGGAAAGAAATGAGTCAGGATGCCTGTACAAACTGCAATCCTCATTTGCATTGAATATTATGGAGTCTCATTAAATAGGAAGGGCATAATGTAAAAGTTTGGAGCAGTAAACAGCTGTGATAACAAGTTACTAATGCTGAAGTTCACAAATATTCACAGGAATACAAATTAGGACTGGGAAATACCGAATATATACCACAGGGGCAATGGCTTATTTTTCATACATTTCAAAAACTGGCAGTACATCAATAAATACCAATGTCTGCACCCACATAATTTTACTGCTAACACCTTTATATTATCATCTTTGGCTTTATGTGTATCGGTCACTTTTGTGAACAAATTTGTTTTGCAATTAATTTCAGTTCTCATTGCATTTCTCATGATGATGTTGCAAATGATTTTGCAAAAAATTTAAGATTATAGTGTATTTGATTTTTTTTGTTTTGCTGTTGATTCATTTTTGTTTTCTATAAAACAACACCCATAAAATGATATCATGGTAAATATTAAACAATGTTTTACATATAACTGCATCATGGATAGATAGAAAAAGTTACCACTTAGATGAAAATCTTTTTATTTAACATTGTGGTTTCCCTACATTATCAGTTGTGGTAATTTTCAAAATGAGATATCCCACCTGCAATAATTAGTTTACAACTTGTCTTTCTAGGAAGTAGGAAGCTACTTCTGATGCATTTAGCATGGAAATACAGCAGTATATACATTAACTTAGGCAGTGAGGTGTTGTGGGTTCAGTCTTTTACAGTGTCTTGGCATGGATTTTCAGCTCTGAGAAAAGAAATTCAGGAGGGCTGTCACTATCAATAATGTAAATGCAAAAATAGCAAACTTTTTATATCAAAACCTGTACAGTTTGATAATGTATATCATAAGTAGGTTATATCAAACTCCAAAGGCTTGCTACTTACAACTGCTTCAGAACATGACCAATACACAGCTCTGTTGATAAATAATGCAAAGCTTTCAGGTAACAGTGTGAAACCTTGATTAAGTTCCACCTGCTGAAGTTGTTTGAGGACTGTATGTTTGATATATGCAGGGAAGCATTTCAAAGGACAGACATCTTGGAGATATTTCTGTGGAGCTCTGACAGCATTCATGGATTGGTCATACCAGTACACAGCTATAATAGTGGTATGATCACCTGCAATGACAAAGACTAAAGCATCCTAAATAATGGAAATAGCAAGTCGGGGAGCAAGCACTTGTGCCATTTTATAAGCATTATACTCTTGGATATTATATGTATTATAAGCTTGCTGTTTTGATGCTTGCTGTAGAATTATGGTTCTCAGGGGAAAGCCCACGTGCAAAGAGGGTACTTAGTCCTATATAACCATTACACCCATAATGTGTGATACTGTACATGAGAGGGTTATTGCTAATTTAATATGCATTGTTGACGCATCTGAGACTGCTACAAAGATAGGCAGGTTAAACTTGGTTGTAGAGTTGCTTAAAAATGGCCATCACAGTACACATATGCAGGTACATGGGCATCCTGTGGTTGTGAGTATAGGTTAGGTCACATAACCGGTATATTGCCACCTGTTATGTGATCAAGCATTGCATGGAAATACCTACAATGTAGTGTAGACTGCTAACCTTGTAGTCTTAATAAATTGACACAGGTTAACCTCTGTGCATTTTTGGGAGGACAGTGTACTAATGAATAAGAAAGGTTTGTTAAACTGTTATGCTTTTAGATATGTGAAAGAGTCCTCCTTCTTTAACACAATTATTGGTCTTAGAGAAGGGTAGCCTGTGTATCCAAGTGTCCTCACATATTTCAAGGACTGTGTCCTTTCAGATGCATTCATAATATTCATGCCATGACAATGTGGCCATTTAGCTTGGCTTTTCTTCATGCAGATCCATGCAAAGTATGCACATTTAATGTTGTACTTCAGCTGTTTCCACCTGTTGAGGCCAGTCACCTTGTGGTAGGTCACACCTGTGTCAGGGGACCCAAGAAAGCAAGAATGGATTTACTTGCTGTTACTGGAGCAGATATTTGGGAAGTCCAGTGTATTGTCCTTACTATTCCATGCTTCAGCTGACCAGCAAGAAGAAGAACCTTGAAAATAATATTTTTAAATATTATTGTGGGGCTGAGAGCTGCACCCATAATATTGTGTTGTGTGAGGCACTCACCCTTACACCCCTAATCACTAAATATACTAATTCCACATTCACACCATGTTTCTAGAAATATGTGTGCATGGACAGGCTTAGCAGGTTAGACCATGCTGTATGTTGCTCAAATGTACAAATTGTCACATACATGATATTGTCGTTTTTGCTGTCAACTTACCTTTATGATGTATGCTGCAAGGTATCATATCATGTACTTTATGCCACAGTCCTGTTGACTGATGCTCCATGCATTTGTCTTGATGTGTATTTGTGGTGTAGATGTCTACCAGTCCTTCAGCTCTGGTCATTATTTGGGCACCTGTGTGCCTCGGGGTATTTTATGTTTGGAAGTCATTCCGCATGTAGGTAAAGTAGTGGTGGGGATTGCAGCGTACAGTCTTAATGCTCTTTTGCTGGTCACATGGCTTAGCATTGGGATACAAGCCTGGCCATGTACATATAACACTGAAATCTCAGTACACATTTATTTCCCACGCAAAGGCACTCAGATTTGACCACCTTCTGTGTGCAATCTGTGTGTCTATACATACACTTCCATTGTGGTACTCCTCACCTTGAACCACTTCTGCACCAGTACATTTTGTTTGTTGTGATAGGTTGAAGTGTTCTACCATTCCTTTTGTTTTGTTCTGGTCCACATCACATTTTGCTTCTTAACATCATCTTCCCACAGTTCTCTCTCATAAAAAATGAAATGGGGTCCCTTAGGAATACACACACCCCTTTCATATTCTTCACCTATTACCCTTCCTTGTATTCCTTGGATGTGTACCTGTTCTTTCATTATGCTACACTGTTTCAAATTTTCTATGTCCCCACTACTGATGGTGCCTGCATTGCCTTGTGCACTGCAGACAGACAGCTTGGCACCACCAGCAGTTATATACCGCTAAACATTTTATAATACTGCATTAATTTCATGTAGCACTATCTGCATTATTGGCAATCACCAATCATGTTCAAGTAATTATTCAAACAGTCATTTGTAGCAGTGCTATGAATGTTACTGATATTTGCAACCATACATTGATCTATGCAAGTTAATGTTCATCACTGTTCTCATGGGTACCCTGTTTTTAACTGTTCATGGATGACCTCCATATACTTTGTATGCATTTTATTTGGTATATGCTTCTTTTGGTGTTACTTTGTGTGTATTTTTTTCTTTTACCACATAGCATGCTTTCCATCCACTGTAGACAGTTGGAGTATTCAGAAATAAGAATAACCTAACTCGGCAGTGGTAAATAGTATAATGAATTTAGGGTGCAAGGCCTGATGGGGGTAGGCACGCTTGAGTGCTGGCATAACATGGTCATGCTGGGGATAGTCCTACACAATGAAAGTGCACAACCATGATAACATCAGTAACCATGTTGCTGGAATTACCAACCATACTATGAGTGTATGTGGCAAAAGTTGGCATATTCACATTCAAGTAATTTTATCATACAAGTGGAGTGGAAAGAGGGAGAGAGAGACAGAGAGAGAGAGAGAGAGAGAGAGACAGAGACAGAGACAGAGACAGAGAGAGAGAGAGACAGAGAGAGAGAGAGAGAGAGAGAGAGAGAGAGAGAGAGAGAGAGAGACAGAGAGAGAGAGACAGAGACAGAGAGAGAGACAGACAGAGAAGGTAGAAATGCCAAATAGCAAGAAGTAAGAAAACAGGAAAGTAAGAAAACAGGAAAGGAAGATAGGTGGGGGGGGGTCATTATTATGGGTACACATGCCAATTCTTAGTAAGAAAGGTAGAGGAGAAAGGTAGCACATGGAACATGGAAGCTATATGGAGGGTAAGAGTAAGGAAGCAAGGGCAGACAAACATATAACACAGACAAAGACTGACAGGAGAAACAGTGACACAATAGGGAGGCAACACTGGAGATACATAGAAAAGTGGTGATTGGGAGGACCGGACAACAATCAGGGGATGGGGAGGGGGAAAAAGAATGGGGGACACAATAACTGTGAGCAAGGAGAGGTGAGGAGGGCTTGGCAGCCTAGTCCAGAGGGGAACCACTTCAGATGTCAGTCACCTGTCTGGCTGATGTCATGGGAGGATGCTGCTTGTGTTGGCTCACTGGAAAGGGCCAGCCACCTATGCAACTCTGCCAGCTACATAAAAAGACACAGCAGGTATCCAGCTTCTTCTCCACCTCATCAGCCACTGTACTTTCACTGAAATTCCTGCAGGATCACTCAGGAGGGCCCTTCAACATTCACAGATATGGAGCCTCCTCCCTCCAAAGGTTGCCACCAGTTTGATCTCCACATCACTTTCCAAACAGAGACTTCCATAACTCTGTAGTTTGGGGGATGTTTAGGACACAGCAGTAGGTACTGTAGCCACTGCAGACAACGGTGGCCACCAACTCACCACTGCCTGCACCATTGCTGATCCTGTTGAAAAAGAAATAAAGGAAGAAAAACAAAACAGGAAGGGGAAAAACAGAGACACAAATAAAACAGATCAGTAATCTGTGGTACACTTTATTAAAATAGTATATTACTGATAGGAATTCACTAAACTTACCCCACCACCTGAAGGTTTTGTCTCACCTCTGCTGACATGACATCCATTTTTTCTATATGTCCTGGGTTACTGGAAAACATAAAACAAAAATAAAAATAGTCAGCATAATATATGCCAGACAACAGAAGACAATTACAGCAACAGATACTAGGCATAATATACACTGCCAACCCAAGAACACACGCCTTAAAATAATAAAGTACTGCCCTTCTCTAACCTCTTCTTTCCACAGACTGAAAAGGCTAGGTTATGCATCCACAGGTCACTATAGTTGTGTCTACACTGCTCACCAGAATAGGTAATGCAAATGGCATTGCTTAATACTCTTGCAAGCTGGCACTAGCCAACAATTTTATAAAGGGACCACCTCCTACTCCCCCAGTAGGTGCTAACTATATTTTTTGTGCAAAAGAAAGATCTTACATTTACTGCTGCATCATGCGTTATGTGGGAGACCTGACAGACTGTGCCTATCAAAGCCTTGTGCAATCTCTAGGTGTAATCAAGGAGAAAAAAATAGTAGCTTAATCTGCATGGCTGCATGTGCTGCTTGCCACACCATGTGCATCCACTGGCATCAGGGTACAGCAATACACATTAACATTAATGCAATGCAAATAGTCAGTAGCATGATGCAGAATGACAGTAGTGCTGCTAGGCTTCAAAGTAGCTGAACATGCATGCACACCATTGGAAAAAAGCAGACATGGACATCATGGTCCAGACCAGGCTTATGTAGATGGTATGCTTCAGTGACCATACTGTCCATGCCTGCATCTGCCTCTGGCTATGTTTACTCACATGGTTGTGGCCAATACACTTCTGGCTACCCCAAGGGCACACCACACTGAAAAAGCCTAT
>NC_056744.1:647792625-647815125 GCF_019279795.1 Protopterus annectens | reverse complement strand
TCTGTGGGTTCAGTGTATTTTTTGTCATTTTGGACCAACTCCGAACATATCTGGGAGTTGCCACCCAGGTTCCTAACATAACTAAAGAAGGCCTTGTGGTTATCTTTAGTGTCTTGTGCAATTTTTCTCTCGAAGCTGGCCTTGGATGATTTTATGAGGGACCGTAGTTTTTTGCTAGTACTGATCAGTGATGCTTTCTTTTTAAGGGATTTTGCTCTATCCTGTAGTAGCTTCCTCCTTTTGTTGTATAGCTTATTTACGGCTGGGGTCCACTAGACAGGACGCCTGCCTTTGGAGGATTAGGTCTTGGTTTTATTTGGGATTGCATGATCCATGCATTCCTGAAGATGTCCATAGAATGCGTTTATAAAGGATTCTGCAGTTTGGGCCGTAGTTTCCACTGGCCTGGGGGCTTTGATTGAATTCACCTCGGTTTTGAGAAGTGTGAAATTAGCCTTGGAGAAGTTTTTTACTGTGGTTTTCTGGGCTGGTGGTGGGGTCGGGATGTGGATGTCCAGAGAGATTAATTTCTGGTCTGATTTTACCAATGAGGGGTGTACCTCTGGTGCGGAGCATAGAGTCCCCATGTGTGTGATGATCAGGTCCAGTATGTTTTCCCCTCTTGTGGGAGTGGTGACCACTTGTTCCATAGCATTTGAGTTTATAAATTCTAGGAACCTTTGGGCTAGGTTGTTAGGGCTTGAGTAGTGCTCCCAGTCTATGTTTGGGTAGTTGAAGTCACCCAACATAAAGGTGTTTGGAGAGACTTTCATATTCTCCAATGTTCTCAGGAAAGCCACGTGAGGTTCCAGAGTCTGGGATGGTGGTCTGTAGCAGGTTACAAACTGAAAGGCAGTTTTGCCCACTGTTAGTTGCACATGGATGGTTTCCGATGCTTCGTGCAGTGTCACTAACCTGGAGGTGTGGGTATCCCTGATGAATATGGATAATCCCCCTCCTTTTGTGGTTCGGTCCACATTTTGGGGCCGAAAAGCATGGTATGAGGTATAACCTGGTAATGCTGGGGTGCTCTCGACAGCCTTGAACCAGGTCTCTGTTACTGCACAGACATCGATATACTCCATGCTGAGGAGAGCCTCGAGTGCTTGCATTTTGAGGTTTAGACTTCTGGCATTGAGTAGCATTACCCTTAGTTTATTCTTCCTTGTGTTGTCTATGGAGGTGGGTTTGTCTTTTGAGCCTTGCCTAAAAAAGGCATTATGGGGGTGGCAAGAGCCTTTGCCAGTATCCGAAAGCCCAGAGGTGACAGGTGCAAGCCGTCCCTAGCGAAGCAACGTGGCTTGTCGAGCATGTCATCCCAGGCTGACAGACACTGGATCCCCTTTGAATATTACCAGAAGTTTAGCCAATTGTTAAAATTGATCATTTTTTTCTTTATACTGTGGCATCATTCTTGGTGAGGGTAAGATGCTACTCAAGGTCAGGGTCATACCTGCCTGGGCTACATGATCTGAGAGCTCCTCTATGTCCAGGGAGGTACATCTCAGGTCATTCACACCAGCATGGACAATGACTGAGTCATATTTGTACTTGCTTTGGAGTGACCTGAGTGCTTGTGTTATGTGGTGGATCCTGGCGCCCGACAGGCAGCTCACCGTGAACTTCTCCTTGTTCAGCCTGGTGAGTGGGACGTCAGTGTGTCTGACAATAGAGTCACCTATTACAAGTGTATCAGGTGTGTGGTTTGGCCTTAAGGGCTGTGACTGTTTGGCACACTGACTTTGTGAAGTATGTGTTTCACTTGTTTTGTTCTGGAGTAGAGGTTGCTTGGATGTCTGCTTTGGAGGTCTCTGCTGCTTAGGCAGATTTGTATTTAGAGCCTCCGAGCATGTTTTAGTGTGTTTATGTGTTTGGTTTGCTGATGTGGTAGGTCTATGTGCGACTGGATTTGTGGTGTGTATGGTTACCTTCTCCTCCTGACTGGCTGCGCCAGTACTGCGTTGAGAGAGCTTAGCCTCCAGTTTGGCTATATGGTTGCATCTCTTGCATATATTAGTACTTGTTGGGAGGAGGAGAGGGTTGTCTGTGTACATGAGGCAGTTGCAACATTGCTCAGGATTCCCAGATTCACCAGCTGGACTGCAGAGGAAACCAGCAACTGACCTTTGGACATGCTGGTATAGTATAAGTAACTCATTTATGACTGACCAAAAAGGACCAATAGGGGATGAGTACTCCAAGGGAGTATATGAGGAAGTAGTGCTACTAGTTTATTAGTGCTAACTTATATAATTGCTTGTATGAGCAAGTGCTGGGTTTTAGGTTGAAAATAGGGTCCTTACTTGAGAGATAGAGCACATTTAAGGGAAAAAGTGAAGAGTAGACTTTGTGCAGCCGAGAATGGTTTAAGCCCGATTGAGCGGCGCTGCCCGATGCTGCGCTATGCGCAAAATCATGCAAAACCACGCCAAAGTGGGTTTTTATACAGGGGACTTAAAAGAGCTAGAAATTAGCCCAAAACGGCCAATAAACTACAAGATTCTTGTGCTGAGGAAATTAGCCCAAAACGGCCAATAAACTACAAGATTCTTGTGCTGAGATCACTCCTCCAGGGACAGATAGGCTGCTCAAAACTCCCCACTCCCACTGGTGAACAAAGAAGCTTCCTTCTATCCAAGTAAGGAAAATTATGAATGTTGATATGACATTAAAATAGTTATTTATTACTTTAAATATCTTCTTTGATGATATTATAAAATGCTGCATTAATACTGTTAAAAATGCATGTATCACCAACTGTACACGTCTCGCTATGTATTATATATCAATCTGTCCATCTATCTGTCTCTGGGGTGGGCATGTCTATGTGTATGTTTATGCTTAATGGGTTTGTGTGTGTGTGTGTGCGTGTGTGTGCATGTGTGTCCATGTGTGTGTGTGTGTGTGTGTGTGTGTGTGTGTGTGTGTGTGTGTGTGTGTGTGTGTGTGTGTGTGTGTGTGTGTGTGTGTGTGTGTCTGTGTGTGTTAGTGTATGTTTGCATGTATAAATGATACAAATCACAGATATGCAAGGAAGTATGCTTGCCTACAAATGTTTCTTCATCTAATGTTGGAAACCCTCCTTGCCAGTTCTTTGGTTGTGCTGCAGAACTCTCAACTGCCCCTATTTTGGAAGAACATTCCTATTTTCAGGCCTGATTTACCCCTGCTCTGGATGTCCCAGTTTCTGGAGGTATGTCCCTATTTAAAGACTTGACACAATTTTCTTGATTTCTCTTATCACATGTATTTTTTTAAATTGTCTAGTACCAAGAAAATCACACTACATCAATAACATACTAGTGACAATAATCTAAAGAAATAAAACACATATTTTGCATCTCCCTTTTTCTGTAACAAAAACAAATGACCTTGTGTAGAAGAATTTTGCAATACAGTTTATTAAAGTCTATATATTTTACACTGTCTGTTTGATAATGAGCTCATATTTTTCCAACATTTTTGTCATTTTGTTTTATTGAGAGTTTCTGAGTAGTATCCCACATTCCTATTGGAAGCGGGAAGAGTTATGTGTTACTTGGTATTCAAACTGTATGCTAATTAGATGCCCAGATTTTAAGCTATATGTACCTATCTTTCAAGGCCTTTCTTCCTATTTTCAATGTCTTCAGGTTTAGAGGTACGGACTGAATATATGTATGCCATCTTCTCTTCTACTAGAATGTTTTTTCTGAAGTTCTCTGTCTCAGTGGTAAGCACTTCATCAGCTGATGTAAATCATGATGAGACAGTACCGTGTCCTTGTGCCCACTATTTATTTCTACCACTCTCATAGTTCAGATTACTGTCCTGATGCTTTTCATGGAAAGATCCCATGTTCAATGCCCAGAACAGTTAACCTTTCAAAGTCTTCGTGTGCTCAAATGATCACATTACAAGACCTGACAAAGTGGTCTTTTTATTGCTTGGACGAGGAACATAACATGAAGTATTTCAGTAAATATCCATGTTTTAAATATGCCACTCAAAGATGTAAGAAGAAGCTCTTAGCCTAGCTCATTTCTAAGAAAATTGTGGGGGTTGAGAGTGCCCAGCATACGGATTAGGAGTATGGCCACTTATGTAACTTAAGGATGTTCTGGACAATTATCAGAAAGTGGTAGATTGAAAAGCACAAACTAAAAATACTACAGAATCCATCTTTAAATATGTTAAAATCACATGACATAAACATAAATTAAAAAGGCAAAAATAAAAATTTGTACATAGATTACATCATCATGAAAATCAAAAAAATCAAAAAAAAATATTGATAAATAAATAAAAAAAATAATAAAGTTTAAAAAACATTATATGAAATCTCATTGTTAATGTTTCCTGTGGGCTTGCAGTTTCAAAAATCCCATTGTTCTCTTCTCTTCTACCCTATTCATTAAATTACCTAGCCTTGCATCTGTATGAACTAATTCCAAGACTAAGAACTTAAAATGTGTGTACTGCCAAGTTCAGTACATTGAGTATGTTGTTCTTATTGATGGCATATGTTGACACTCTGCCAAATAAACTGGTAGATTAGTGGCATGGCATAGTGTTGAAGAAAGTAAAGTTCTGTTGTGGTGGGATGTGTATATGTGTGAGTATGGGAACAAGATATTGATTACATGATTGGCAAGGAAAAGTTCTGTCATAACACAGAAGTCAGAAAGTATAGGAAATGGATCACAGACAATGGTAATGGAGGTAAGTACAGCAGGTAGCAAAACTTTGTATCGCAACCATTTTATACTTCAGGGAGCAATACAGACCCCATGAAAAGTACATTCCCAGCAAATCCCTAGTGGGCTGCATTCTCAGATGGTATCACTGTATTATTCCCTGTTTTACAAGTCAGAACATGCTTGTGACTGGCCTGCTTTTAGAGAAGTGTCCTTCAAATCACTTGGTTGCAGCTTGGTCATAGTAGATGGGGCTGAGGATTCTTCTCCACAGTCTGTCCGACTGGATCATGCATTACTTCATAAACAGGGTGTGGAAGAGCCCTGAAGTTCTCCTGTACCAGGGCTCACATGTCAGATTCTTAATGTCAGACAATTGTTTGATGTCTTGTGAGACCAGGCCTCATGGGAGCATACCCTAAGGGAAGATGGCCTGATGCTAGCCCTCTATGCTAAATCAGACTCAGCACTTGCCTGATGTCAACACTGAGTCTGGTGCAGGCATCTTCCATCATAACATCATCCTCTATAGGCAAAGCCGTCCTTGTCAGTACCCCATCAGCTGACAACTAGTGCTCACTCACTGCATGCTCAGACTCACATGCTTTAACCAGATCTGAGGTGGGAAGAAGTTATTACTACCCCCTCTGCATTCTGTGAAAGGATCTTAGAAGACAGTCCTTCTCCCAGCCTGCTCCACATCGTCTGATCCTTATTTAAAAAAATCTTTAGACTGATGAAGTCCACTGTAGAACTGTCTCAGGGCTGTACTCCTCTCCCCTGTACAAAACCTCAACTGAACTAAGTGAGATCCTTATCGTGTGTCTCAAAGAGGACTACTGTTTGATCTCTTCAGTCCAACATCAGTGTGCAAGAGACCATAGCACTTCCTCACCACATAAGGATTATAAAACCTTGAACAGAATAGAAAGAAATATTTTCTTCTGACACTGGAGCATAAATCCATCAAGTATTTGAGTACAGCCGGAGTTTTTCCAGTTGGGCTGCATAGGACATATGTTTGAGGCCAGTAATCCTCTTGGTGAGGTACTTTTGTGGTCTTTCCAGCTGTTGGAAGTGTCTTGTGAGGTACATCTCAAATGGGGCATTGTACTCTATGATGGGTCTGATGAGTGATGAGTAGAGGGGCACTATAACCTCTTTATTTCTAGATGCGAACCCTTTAGTAATTAGATGGGCTACATAGAAGGATTTTCTAACTACTTTGGCAATATGATTGTCAAAGGAGAGATTACTATCTACCTGGGTCCCCAAATCTCTTATTACCTCTTCTGTATTAAGGGGGCTGCCACCTATGTGGTAATTCATGGGTGTTTTATTTTTCCCAAACGGGATAACTATGCATTTTTGGCATTTAGCTTGACACCAGGTGTCCGTCTCAGTAAGGCCCTTTTGGAGAATGTCCATGTCAGCCGGAGAGTCAATTATGGCTCCCAGTTTGCAGTCATCGGCAAACTTGGTTAGCCATAGTCCTCCTGTGTTTGCCTGTACTTCTGAGAAGTATATGCCAAACAGTAGGGGTCCCAGGAACGAGCCTTGTGGGACACCACTTGTGACTGGTTTAGAGTCGGACCTGGAGCCCGCTATTCTTACCGTGTGAGTTCTGTCTGTAAACCAGTTGGCAACCCATCTCGTGACGTAGGGGTTTATGTTCAGGCCGGTGAGTTTTTCTATAATTCTTGAGTGGGGAATGGTGTCAAAAGCCTTGGCGAGGTCAAGGTAGGCTGTGTGAACCACCTTCCCCTCATCTCATTCTGCACTGGGAACTCCTATTATTATAGTTCCTGAGAGTATTCATAAACTAGGAGAAGCCCCTATGGTTTCATCTCAGAAGATTGCTATAAATGGCACAAAGTAAGACACTTTCAGATACTGGACACTCTTGTCAAAACAGAGAATACAGGAGATCTTACCTTTGGCAGTCTGGGTGAGGACACCACAGAGGACCAAGGCCAACACCATCTCTTGACGTCTGTGCTTGAAGATGATCACAGTTTTATTCTGCCTTTTGCATAACTGAGGATATGGGTACTAATGTGAAAAGTGAGGTCCCAATGGTTGCAGAGTAACCACACACTTACAGATCTTCCAGTGATACCTAATGGTTACAGAGACATGGGTTCAGAGCAATGAAAGCACTGCTTGTGCTCTGGGTATAGTGCCTATCATGCAGCATTTACCTATGAACGTATGAACACTTCATCCATGGCCCCTGATATACACCAGAGTGTCTAATTAACAATGCCAATTATGGCCTATCCGAACCTCTGCTTAACGTCTTTAATCTAAGCTTTGCCACTAGTTACATTCATGAAGCCTGGAAAACATCCATTGTAGTGCTGTTACACACAGGCAATCCAAACACAGACCCTGGTAACTATAGAGCCATTAGTCTCACTAGCCTCATATAAAAAGCTATGGAGCATATTATCTCAGACCTTATTAATCTGGACATTGAAAATCTGTTATCCTTGGATCCTTATCAATTCTACTTTGTCAAAGGAAAGTTCTGCATCTTTAACCTCTATAATTTTTTTTGAAAAAGTAACCAAAGCCATGGATAGCAGTAATGCAGTATATACATCATATCAGAACCTGGCCAAAGCCTTTAACACTATTCCTCATGCAGGCACTATTGACAGACTTGTATATCTGAATATAAATCATTATACTGTATAGTGGGTAGCTAACTTGTCTGACAGAACCCATGTGGTCAGAATCACAAGTGCTATTTCTGAAAGCAAAAAGGTTACCAGTGGTATATCTCGGGGCTGTGTGTTGGTCTCTATCCTATTTGGCATCTGTTTCTCAGACCTTTAGGCCAACACTGCTGGCCTATGGTTATTTAAGTTTGCAGATGACTGTAAATTAGGTGCTTTTATTCAATCTTCCAATGACTCAGAATTGCTCTAACATGGATTAGATCATGTTAACAATTGCTGCAAGGACAATGGTCTCAAATTAAATGTGAAAAAATGTAGCAAAGTTCATTTTTGATAAAATATTTTCACATACCATGTAAGTGACACACCCCTCCAATCAGACACTGTTGTAAGAGATCTAGGCACTGGTGTTGATAATTCCTTATTATTTCACCATTATGTCTCTGCAGTAGTTTGGAAAGCTTTCTATCTACTTTTTCTAATTTCCAAAAGCAACTCTAATAGAACCAACAAAGTCTTAAGTCCCTTTTACTCATACCTCATCAGGCCCATTATTGAATACAGTACATCAGTTGGCATCCATTTGTTTAAACATATAAGTCCAATTCAGAGACCTCAGAGATTCTTAATTAAAAAGATCAGTGGCCACAAAAATCATAATTATCAGGGCAGACTGGCAACCCTTTCTTTATGTACTCAGTCTGTTATAGATTCCACTGTGGAGATCTGTTTCTAGCATTTTGAGCCATGAAAGATCTAATCCTCTGTGACCTCTTATTCCATCACAGAAAAAGTGGTACCTCAATTACCTAATTAAGGGAACTAAACCCTCATCAGCAAATAAATAAAATATGTTAATATGATAGATTCATAACCAAATGTATTCCTCACTTCTGGAGCAAACTTCCACTATATGTCAAGCAGAGTAGAACCATTGCCACCTTCAATGTAACCTAGATAACTGGATTAGCAGCCTCATATTCTGCCCTGGTTAATATTGTCTTGCCCTCCTTGAGGATGGAGGGGAATTTTTGAATAAGTTGTTTTTTGCTAGGCTTGTAATGATCTGCAGACTGATTGCCTAGTATTTACTTATGAACCTATGAACTATATCCACTATGTAAAGTGGTTGGATGAGGGTGCATTGTTGCTCAGGAACAGAACACATTTTCTATTTTCAGATTGCCTTACATCATTCAAAAATAATAAAATAAAATAAAATAGAATAGAGAAAGTTGGGCAGTGCAAAGGTCCAACTGCTGCAGCTTGTTTTCAGGAGAAACTACATATCCCACAGCTGTAGAAAATAAAAGCAATTTCAGAATAAATGCTGTAAATGTAAAACAAACACTTAACTGTACAGTGGTGCAAACCTCCAGGAACACCAAACAAGTTACAGATCTTACAAAAGTTAAAATTTTATTTGACTCAAATGTTACATTTTATAAATTTAGCCTTTAATTTGTTTGGTGTTCCTCCAGTTTCATGCCATTGTGCAATTAATTCCTAGTTTTAATTTTTTTTATTCTGTGTGTGGCTTTGCCTTCTATGTATGTGTTTTTGTGAAATACAGTAAATGTTCAAACTCACTGTAACAGCATTATAGTATTTTTGCAGGTGTGCTTTGTCTCCCTAGTACATGGCACACACACACACACACACACACACACACACACACACACACACACACACACACACACACACACACACACACGCTGTGCTCCCCTATACTTGCACTGACATTTCTGCACCTTGGAGTAAAGACTAATTTCAAAGACTGCATTGAAATACTTGGCAATATAAGATTTTTAGTTAGCATGCTATTAAGGCAGACTTTGGTAGTGTATTCAAATTGAGTTGCCATCTAAGAAGACAAGTGTTATTTCAAATTAAATTTCCATTAGTTTATAAGTTTGTTTTATTCTTTAATGTAATATAATGTATATTTTGTTACTTAACATTTACAATAAAAAGTACAACTTGATTCACAGTGGTCTAAGATTTAAAGTTCTGATTCATGTATTATTTTTTGACACAGTTAGAATGTTTTATAGCACTTGCCGATTTGAGGTGAGCTGAGGTAAATTTTAGAAAAGCAATACCATTTTGGTCTTCAGACAGTAATGCAAAAACTATTTTAAGTACATTCTTATCATATAAGGGTAAAAATGGGTTAATTGCTAAGAGCATGTGGTTGTACCCCTGCTATGAAGTTACAACTATATTCTAGTGGACTTTCATTAAATATGTGTGTGTTAATTACTTTCAGCATTTGAAAAGGAAAAGCTGTGTTGAAATTAAAGAAGTATTAAACTTTATTTCTCTGTCCATGTCAAAGGCTTCATAACTATTGAGCATACAGTTAAGATGAAAGCAGCATAAGGGGACACTTCACTCAGATATTACCTACTTGGGTCAAAATATTGATAAGACAAAGCAGCAAAACTGTTGACATTCAGAGCGGGTTACATACTAGTCTTTCGCACAGCAGGATCTGCAGACAGCTTTTGTAAATAGGTACTTTCACAGTCAGTGGGATGACCTGTCCATCAAGAATTATGAAGCAGAAGGAAAGCATGTCAGATATGCCATCAGGAAGGTTTTCTGTCTGGAAAATATCCTAAACTTGTAATTTACTTTAGCTATGACAAGTTCTCTGCTGTGGAGTGAACCAGAGCAACCATATCTACAGAAAGACAACCTTAACCACCCTACCACAACACATTTATGTGTAGTAAATGCAATATTGATCTTCATTTCTATATAAGTATTGTGTGCCTCTACAACCTTTCTATGAAAATATAATGCCATCACCTATGAGACATGACATATCTATACGCATTTTGTGTTCCTTCCTTCTTCCATATAAATTCTGAAAAATATTATTTTCTCTGACTTTGTTAATTCTTGAGATAATTTATTGTTTAATCATGCCGTTCTCATTTCTAATTTGTTGTTTCCGTTCACAATGCTTTTACTGCAAACCCTGCATTTTTGTTGCATTTACTTTGCAGAACTTCATTCTGTCAGCACCTAGCAGATGTGTGGTCTAACAAAATGTATGTTGTAGCTCCATTGGGAAGCACTATGGAATACACAGATAAAAATATAATTTTCCATTTAAAATTTGTGATGTGATGCTGATGTCCCATACAGGGCTTCCAGAACCCCCAATCAGATTTCCTTACTTCCTTCACACACTGTCCACATTTAGATATTCAGATATAAGTGTACAATTGCCCATTTCCATTTTAGCTGTCACTGTCTGACCCTCCATTATGTAGTCTTTCTATATGTTTTTATTACCCAACTCGATTATGTTTCACTTTTTTGCTTTGGATCAAAGTTGTCATATGTTCAGCCTTTCCTCTAACTTCAGAAACTTCAGAAAATCAGTTCATATCATATCCACTCTGCCTCCTGCTCTGACAGCAGTGTATATATCTGAGTCATCTATAAAGAAGATATACTTTTCCCTTCTAATCTTTCTGCAGTGTTACATAGATACTGTAGAGAACTGGCTCTAGAACCAAGCTCTACATTTAATAGTCGGAATTCCCAGTTTGAAGGTGGATGCAGTTTACTATTATCAGTGACATGCAAAGGGTAGGGCAAATGGAGATTCTGTCATGGGATCCAGTAGTGTGTATGTGTTTGTGTGTGTGTGTGTGTGTGTGTGTGTGTGTGTGTGTGTGTGTGTGTGTGTGTGTTGGGGTTGGGGGGGGGGGGGAGAGCAGGCTTCCCCAGTGCAAGGTGTCAGGTGGTGAGATCAGCAGTTGCCAGCTGGGCTTTGTATCTGTACTTGTATTCAGAAATTAATGCTGACACTGCAATTTCTGTCAGGGCTTCTGTGTTATTGGGTGGCATTTGTGGTATTATAGCTGTAAGTGTATCAAATTGTTTGCTACAGTGCACATTTGCAGCAAATAAGTATTTTCTTACAGTTTCAAGGAGAAAACCGTTGTTTGGTTCAAAACTTGGATTCGAGAGGCACCACATTGAGGAACTGATAAGCAAACTATGGGTCTGCTGGGCTCAGCTGAATGTCAGCCCTGAACCTTTAAGAAAAGTCAGTTGTTAGTAATCAATCACGATCCAATTGCTTATAGACAGATTTAAAAATAACTGTCAAATTAATCTGTTTTTTTAAGATAGTAATAAAAATACAGAACAGATTGATAATTTTGAAGTTGTGTATATGTGGCCACAACTAAGGTTGTTTACAGACATCTTAAATCTGTCAAAATGTTTTGATGGTAAAGGTTTTCTTTAAACAGAAATTTTCTATTGGCAAGCCTTAAAAAAACATAGCAGTTTGACAGACAGTTTACAAGTTGCCACTAACCAATCACGATCACTTATACGCAGCTGGGCGGGGGATCATGTGTTGCTCTTGATTATTATTCTGCCCTTTATTGTCCACCCAGCATTTAAACCAGAACACCTGCTTGGAACCTGCTCCAAGGCTGGATAACTCACATTTTAACCTTCTGTGTGGGATCATGCCATTAAAATACTGGCAGGCCTTTTTCACTGTCTCTCCATTTTCTGTTACTTTGATAATCTCTCAAAAAACTCTTTTACATGAAGTTATGTTACCTGAAATCCCATGCCATACTAGCCATTACATCTTGAAATGTTTTTGTGTTGTCAGTAGTTTGTTTGGTTTTATAGTCAATGACATCAGATTTACTGGTCTATAGCATTCTGTGGGATATATAGATTTAATCAGTGCAACTGATTAGCATGAGAATAGCTTCCTACAAAAAGTTAAACCCATTGTAGTCACCTTTACTGGCAGTACTAATTCATGATAACTTCTATGCTTTGGGGTATGGAAGTTACTAATTACCCCTAAAGCTCAGCCATCTCAAAGCTGTATATTTACAGATGCAGGAATGAGGGTAGGACTTGCACCCTGCAAAAACACCTTTGCTTGTGTTTTTGGTAAAAGTCAACCTTTCCCTTTGTTAACTACTTTGTGGTGTTTCCCCATTAGATCACTTAATGAGTCTATTTTTGCCTCTATCTTGCTCCAATTTTAAGAAACAGAATTTGATGCTCCTTTCCCGATCCTGAGTCACAACCTCATCCTTCTACGATATGTTAAATGGAGCAGTCATAAAAAGTGCCTACATTCAGTTCTCAGAACTCTGGTATGAAATCCAAGTCATATTAGTTTGTGCACCATAATTTTTTAATAATCTGATTCAGAACACATGCTGGAACGAGTGGTTTATTAGATTAGGCACCTCCAAATTCTTTTTTTCAGAATACTGAAAGAAATGCCTTTTCATGATGTCAGCATTTTCACTGCCATCATCTGTCAACATTCCATTCCCATTGTTAAGCCTTGGTATGTCCATCTTATCCTCACTACTTGTAGTTGCAAAGAGTTTGCAATATTTTACAAAGTGTAGGCCTTTGCATTTTTGTCATCACTGCTTCCATGCACAGGATTTTGCTTTTCCTTGTGTTTTATTAATAACGCTGTCCTTTTCCTCTTTAATATTGACATCTTTGTCTTTTGATACCTATAGTGGTGATTTCCATAATTTTGTTTTATTCATTTGCTTTACAGAAATGTTTGCAGACTTGGTAATGCTTCCTCTGGACTCTCAAATTAGTTTGTCCACCCAACTTTTAGAATGTTTCCTAATGCTTCTTTTGATGTAAGCTTCCATTTCACTGATATGAACTCTGTATAAAGTCCAGCACATGCACTTCAGAATGGTTTCATTCAGGCTGTGTTTGTCTTGAACCACAGTATTTGAATGTCATTCTTTTTAGGTGCCAACCAATATCTACACATGGCATTGTAAGCAGTTTTCATCAGGATGAATTCTGAAAAAAAAATGTCTGCAACCCGATTTAAGTAGGCATGAAATATGTCTCAGTTCCTAAATGTTGCTGTAGTATAAAGGAACCAGCTAACAGGCAAACATAAGTCCTCCATTAGTAGTTTCTCACTATCCTATTCATTCAGTCCATTCGATCTGACATGTGTGTCCGTGAGCTGCTTGTCGAATCCAACTCAGCAGAATTAGTGGTCCAGCCTTGAGCTCCTTTAAGAATTTCCCTTACCACAATGCATCCTCCCCAGTTATATTGGCTCTCGTCTGCTTCCTTTGCAACCAGAAGTGTGATCCCTAGCAGATAAGTGCTTCAGTTTATTTTCATGTTGTTCTTCTATTTTCTGCAGTGTTTATCTGTTTATAGTAAGATAGAGAAGCAGACCAGCTTCAAAAAATGCACCACACACACAGATACAAAATTCCACCTCAAGACCTTCATGACTTGTGGGTCATGTAATAAGGAGATCTTTATTTGTCAGCCTCCTGCAAAATCTGTGCCTCCTTTGAACCCAGAGCCTTGGAAGATAAGAGGAATAAGCTCATTTTGAAAGGCCTCCTTCCATCAGATCCAGAAGTGCCCAAAGTCAAAAGGTCTTCAGGCAAATCTTCTAAATATAAGGAACTGGATCCAAAAAAAGAGTCCAAGCAATTACTTGGATCTGATTCTGATGGCACCAGGGTTTGAGGACCATAAGGCCCAAACACCTACCTATACTCCTCCTATGGATCTGGAGTTCATGGATCCACTCACTATTCAGGACTCTGCAAAGAAACCCACATCAAAGAAATTGGAGGGCCCTTCTTCAAAACTTTCCTCAGCTTTTTCCATGCAGTCCTTCAGGTCTTACAGGGTGCACCAGAGACTGATTTGGATTATCTGTTTCAGAAATTCCTTAAGACCTAGATTGAGATGGGGTCATTCCATCCCCTTTGGTTTCGAAGGTGGTTGGATCCATGAAAATGCTTTCAATTCTTAAATTTCTCACCAGTTCACTTTTCATTTCTGGTTACTTCAACCTTCCATGCTTTTTCAGCTCAAGGGAATATTGTTCTGACTCACTTGACTTGGGCTTCAACTGGATCTAATCGATTCTTGAAACTGAGGATTTGGGTTACCATCTTTCACTCCACCAATGGAGTTGTTGCTGTCAGCTCCATTGGTGATCTCAGAGATATCTGCTTTTGAATCATCACTGCCAATTCCCTCATCTGGGCCTACAACCTTCTTGGGTTCTGGAGTCCTTCTAGCAGTGGCATCTGCTTCTCCAAAGAGAGGGTTGGATCTGTCCTCTGGGGGTGGTCTCTGGATCTCATGGAGGTTGGTTAAGCCTTACAGGTGTTGGGAAGGATCCTTTCTCCCCAAAGAATGTTTATCCACAGGTTCCATTGGTCATAATTCCAGTCCAGGACCCCCTCCAGTCTTTTCTTTTTCTTATCAGACATCCACTGGTCAGAGTAGCTCTAACTGCCTCAAAATAGCTGCTCAAATGCAAATACAGTCCTTTGAGGATTCAGGTTCTACATCCTTGATCCAACAAAAAAAAGGCATGTAAAAGGAAACACCTAGACCTAACAGAGTCCCCACCTCTGATACTGACTCAAAGGATAGAGAGAGATCTCTCCAGTCCTCTCTAGAAGACACCTTATTTGGAAAAACCTTAGAGCTGCTGCACCAAATGGGAGCTTGGCCCACTGACCTCCCCATGACAAGGAGATCATGGCAGGAAACCAACACTTGGAATGCAGTGCCTTGGAAACTGGACATGATCCTCCACCCTGAATGATAAGTAGTATTGGGACAGATCACCTGAGGTAGACTCCATCATTGTGGTGACAGTCACTAAAAGAGAGCTCTCCAAAGACTAATCGTCCTCCCAGTAAGGAATCTCAGGTGATGGACAGGTTTGAGAAGTGAGCATATGATTTGGACACCTTTGCACTTTGGTCCCTGAACTATGCCACACATATGAATAGGTTTCAGAGAGATCTGTCCCAGCAGGTATTACCTACACTGAAGAACCAATTGATACCAGTGTTAAAGAAACAGCTTGAGACTATTCTGACTACCATGTCCAGTGTTATGAACCTCTTCATGCACTTCATGCATAACGCGATGGATGGAGCAGCTAGGGTAACCTGATCTGGATTAGCAGTGACATCCCATGCCTGGCTGCACCTATGTGTTTTTGCGGACAACTGCAAAGCATCCTTCAGAAACATTCCATTCAGTGGGTCATCCTTATTTGGCCCATATGTAAAAGAAAAAATGTAGAAGAGTGAGCAAGTTGGTAAGACTCTTTCTGCTGGTGGAGTCAAGTTTGAGACCCCCTCCCAATGATCTTATAAAAGAAACCACAAATGGCCTTGTTCTCCCTGGTTTTGAAAGTCTAGATGTCATTTTGACTCACCTATGGACAGGGGTAGCCATGGCAGAGATGGCCTCTTCAATGGACGCAGCTCCAAAGGCCAATGAGGTCTGCAGAATCAGTGATACTGTGGGCCCTTCTCCAACAGGAGGCCCCAGAATCCCCAAGTTCTGCCTGATTGTTCCACTCTGCAGGCAGTCAGGGGTCATCTCTCCCTCTGACCAGTTTCATGGTATGCCATCATGCAAGACAAATGGTTAAGAGGGATAACATTCAGAGACTATTACATATCATTTTTGGAAGCCTGTCTTCAGTCCCATTATCCATTTCCTAACATCACACCCAACCAGGCGAAAGCTGCATTATGAAATATAGTTTGTCTTCTCATCAAAAGAACCACCCAAGGGGCTTCCACCAGATAAGACATGGTCAGGATTTTATTCCAAGTTCTTTTTGCTTCTGAAGAAAACAGAAGATATCAAACCCATATTAGACCTCAGCCTAATGGACACATTTGAAAAAGACCTGACTCAGAACAGAGCAGGATCTTGGTCAAATGGGGCCACCCAACAGCACCCCCAGCCATTCTAGTGTCCTATTACTTGGCTATTTCTCTCCCGTTACCATAAACACTATTCAAACCTGTCAGTGTGTATACTATTTTCTTCCTTACTTCTATACTTAAGGATATTTAAAACTTTTATTTCAAATGTTGTAGCACAAACAGTAATAGCCATTTGGTAAACAAAACAATACTCTCACAATGAAAACAGACAACAGACTTAGCAAGAACAGTAAGCTTCTCTGCCTTTGAAACTCACAATCATTAAAATGTCATTGAAACCCACATTCAAAGAAAATGCATCTGGCCAATGGCAGATTAAGTTTACATTTCAGCTGTTTTATAAACATAGGCCCCTTAAGCACATTTTTTGGACCATGCATACATGCATGTATTCTTTGATGCACCATCCTGATTGTATTAAGTTATATTTCTTGTATCATACAGCACCACATGTTAGAGTTTGTTTTAAATTTGTGAGTTTTAACATTTTTTCAGTAAGCAATGAAACAAAATGTATGAACCAATAAAGACAAAACTACCCATTACAGAACATTTCAACCACAAAAGGCCACTCAAACATCTGTCATTACAATCCACCAATATCAGTCAGCATACACAATCTCTGCAGAAGTAAACATCATCTGAATAATTCCACATTAAAGAAATCTATAGCTAATGAAGAGATTGCTGCTGGCAAACTACTTTACATTTCAGTGTTTCATGTACAAATTCAGTGCCTGCTGCCCATGAAGAATAAACTGCCTATGTTATATGAAAAAAACTGGTAAGCTGGTAATATTGCAATAGATAATGACTGTCAAATAGTTCTTTGCAAGCTCATCCAAATGAAGAAACACTCAGGGGTTCAGCACCCCTATCTCCCTTAAAGGAGACACTGCAATATCACCACTCCATGTACATGGTATGGGAGTAGAACCCACAGCCTTTTGTACTAAACCTAAGTATGCTACCTGTTGTGCTATTAATTCTGCTTTTAAAATTTATAACAAAAACACTGGCAATGGGCATTTGCTAAACAAAACAGTTACACTTTGAAAACAGACTTAGCATGAGCAACAGCAAACTTATCTTCCCTTGAAACTCAGCATTCCTCGAAAGTGCACAGAAAGTCAACATTCTTTGAAAATGCAGTGAAACTCAAGAGTCCTTAAATGCACTTGCTGATGACCATTTGGTGGTTGGTGCAGAGGATTCAGGCTCTAGGGTCTTGTACTGAAGGTGCAGGGTTTGATCCTGAATGAGTTAACCATCCTGCTATTCCTAATTGGGGCATATTACACATACTCTCTGCCATTCCTAACTGGGCATATTTACACACACACACACACACACACACACACACACACACACACACACACTCCATTAACCTACTATTTCACAACCTATTCTCAGTGTTTGTCTGGAATGGCAACAATGTACCTCTAAATTCATGCTTGTTTGTTAAAAATCACATGCCTTGTTTCAGGTTAAATGTACATGTGTCCTTAAAGAAGAAATATACGTTTTTGTGGCAGCCCCCTGGCTAGTGGGCCCCCCACAAGCCACTGGGCCCTAGGTGACTGCCTAGGTCACCTAGTGGTGGATTCGACTCTCATTCAGAATGGTTACTGTATAGTCGATTCTACCCTGTCTCAGGGCAAATGAGTGGATACTTTTATATAAACATAGCAAAAGAGTCCAGGAGATTTTTACTCTTCCAAATACAAGACAGCCGTTACCAATTCAGTGTGCTATCATTTGGTTTCATCACAGCCTTCAGCATGTTCACGAAATACATGGCTGTTGTAGCAGCTCAGCTATGATTTCAGGGATACAACATTTTCTACTATCAACATGACTAGCTCCTGACTGTAAGATGGAGTCTCTTCAGCAAGCCAGGGATTATATTCTTCACCTTTGCAAGTTCCTGGGCATATCTGTAAACCTACAAAAGTCCAACCTGCACCCCTCTCAGAAAATAGTCTTCCTGGGGTGTCAGTAATCTTGTAAGGTATGTGGGTCTATAACTACCAAGAATTCATTTATTCACCTAGTAACTATAACAGAATACTCTGCCTGGTTGTATGCAGATTGCAAGGGTAAAGATTTAGTATATTTAGCCATGTGCAAGAATTGCCCAAGTTATTATGTGGGAAAAACAAACTGTACTTTGAAGGAGCACATTTTAGAGCATCTAGGGGACATTAGGAGGTATGTAGCATCTAGTTCTCTTAACAAGCATGTAAAATCTAATAATAGATACAGTTTTGAGTTTATGGTTTTACAGTTGTTATCTGAATATTAGAAGGAGTAGTTTAATGGCTAGAACAGAATGTGTTGAATTGAAATGGATCCTATTGCTGCAGGCAGATAAAGGCTTTGGCCTTAATGGCAATGTACCTTTAAAACCAGCGATCAAAGCTAGGAGGTTATTTCATTGATTTTAATTAAGGATCCATGGTTACTAATTTTTTAGTTTTTTAATTAATTGTATGAGACTGTTGCTTCTATTTAAACTGCAGATTTGTGTATTTGTGTATGGTCTGATGAAGTACGATAGCACGAAAGTACTTACCTGTGAAATAAATATATGACTTCAGCATAGATGGTTGGTTCTTATTGTTTTTAGTGTCAGTTATCATGTTGTCTCGCTCTCTCAGGGCAGACTTCAGACCTTGGTTTTTAATGTTTTTAGTGTCAGTTATTATGTTGTCTCTCTCGCTCTCTCAGGAAAGACTTCAGACCTTGGTTTTTATTGTTTTTAGTGTCAGTTATCATGTTCTCTCTCTCTCAGGACAGACTTCAGCCCTTACTATCTGCGGTCCAGTGTCTAGTACTCAGTAACCCTCTCATGTTACACTTAATTCTCAGTCTTAGGCCTAATGGTCTCTTCAATTCTTTTAGTAGAATTAGCCAGCTTCCATATCAGAATATTACAATGGCTCCTTTAAGCTCAGTGGATGCAGAGCTTTCATCTTCTTTCCAAGACCATAATCATTACAGAGTTTCCAAAAGATATTTTCAGTGGTGGCTACAATCCCCAGTGGTTTGGAGGTGAAGAACACTGGGTAAAGAACATTTTAAACCCTACTTACATTTGCTACAGTGACCACTTGGGTAGGAAGGGTCATTGTGAAGGGAGAGTTGTTAAAGGTCGTTGGACAGGCAATGAGGCCAATTTTCATCTAAATGTCTTGCGGTTGAGGGCAGTTCTCCTAGTGTTGCAGGAAGTTCAGGATTGCTTTTCTCAGGGCATAATATCTAACTAAAAAGACAATATGACAGCAGTTTGGTACATCACAAGCAAGGGGGGAAACCAGATCTTACCCCTTATGTCAGGAAGCTGTGAGGGTCTGGCAATGGGCAATAGTGTCTCACTGCTTTCTGGTAGCAACAGACATCCCAGGGGTACTCACTTGTCTTGCAGACAGGCACAGCTGGGATCCCCTAACACCTTATAAGTAGTTCCTAAATCCAACAACAGCTAAGAAGATATTCAGTTGCTGGGGCACTCCCTGCTGCAATCCCCCCACTCAGCATCAAATGCAGCAACTAGTTTGCCATGATGCTTCCTCTGGGTTACCAACTCAGGGTAGCTCTGTCTCTGCAATGGCCTCCAGGGCTTCATGCCATGATGCTTCCTCTGGGTTACCAACTCAGGGTAGCTCTGTCTCCACAATGGCCTCCCGGGCTTCATGCCATGATGCTTCATCTGGGTTACCAACTCAGGGTAGCTCTGTGTCCGCAATGGCCTCTCAGGCTTCATTATGCTTACCCACCCCTTCCCTTCATGCTCATGTTTCTAGATAAATCCTTGAGTTGCAAGTTAACTGTTATTTTCATAGCCCCCTTTTGGCCTAGACAGACTTAATCCCCTTCTAAGGCCACATTTGAAGGACCTTTGTTGGTTCCTGGATCCAATCTCAGGTCTGATTTCCCACTCCTTGGGGGAGCCTTACCTGGACCTACACAGTCTAAAGTTAACCACTTGTTTTCACCAATTCCAGTGATGGCTAAGTGTGATTCTCTTCCTAATGAAGTTATCAGAATTTTAACAGCCTCTCAAAAAGCTTCCACTCAAAAGATCTATTGCAGCAAGTGGAAAAGATTTGTGTCTTTGGCTTGCCCACAAGACATCAACCTTTTCTCAGTACCTATTGCAGACATCCTGCACTTTCTTCCATCTCTGAGTGATTCAGGATCTGCAAGGCCTTTGTAAAAGTCACCTTTCTATTAAGACCATCGATTAAAGATCCGTCCCCACCTTGGGATCTGAATTTTATTCTAGAGACCCTCAAAAAACTACCCTTCAAACTAGCACCTTTGTAGACCTTACATACCTCTCAGGGATGATTATTTTTCTCATAGCCATCACCTCAGCAAGAAGGATTTCCGAGCTTCATACTCTATCCTCCTCTCCTGCTTATTTGATTTTCCATAAGGACACAGTAACTCTAGGGACAAATCCTTCCCTTATTCCCAAAGTTGATTCTGAGACAAATATTTCACAAATTATTAATCTTAGTTATTTTATTTGATTAATTAATTAATTATTTATTTCAATTTGCTTACCAAGAAACCCCAACTATGCAAACAAGCCCCTTTTCAGTGGCGGCCTGGGGAGGAAATCTCCAAAAGAAATAACTATAGTACATATACAACATACAGAATTCTTGTATAGCAGTATTATGTACAAACTAAGGATAAATAAAACAGATACTTACGAAATAGGCAAGTATATTTTGCAGGAACATAGTCAGCAGTGGGTGCAGTTACGTAGTAGTACATTAGGTCAGATATAACTATGTAGATTTTTTCATAATACAAGTAGAAGACAGAAAAATAAGAGAGAAGAGAGATGAGATAATCACTGACATGTAAGTGCACATAGAAGAGGTAGTTTAGGAATAATTTAGCCTGGAGAACAGCAGAGTCATCAACATGTTTTCTTTCTGAATTATAGAAAAAAAGGAGAGTTCTTACTGCCAACCTTAAATGTACATAGACAGTTATGTTTCTACCTTTTCAGAACAGAACCATTCAGAAAGGATGTGTAGTTTTAGTTTCATTTGCTCAAAACAAATTGGGAGAAAGGGTGTCCAAGGTATCACTTTCAAGATGGTTATCAGACTGCTTCATATTCTTCCATACACTTAACAACAAACCTTTGTCTGGTAAAACAGCCACTTAATTAACTCTTCTCCACTCTGACACTAAGATCCATTGCTCCTTTTCACATATCAGATTTACTCCACTCTAATTTCTCAAATGTTTTGAAACTTTTGTATATAATGGAAATTAATGCATCGGATTCACTTTGAATCCTAAGCACTACGTTACCATGGTACTATTTTACTGTCACTTATGTGCTGTTGAACTCTTGTCTGTTTTGCACTTCTGGTCATTTTGTTATCCTGGGCTAAGACTGAAATTGGTCAGAACTGATCAGTGCCTTACCCCAGTAAACATACCCAAATAATAAAAAAATAAATAAATGAAAGGTTAAATAAATAAATAAATAAATAAATTAAACTTCTACAGCCTTTTTTTTCAGAGTTCATTCAATGCATAATATCTGTGAGGCAGCCACCTGGTCATCCATGCATACGTTTATTAGGCATTATAAGTTGGTTTGCACTTCCAGGGTTAGAGCATCATTTGGTGCTGCCATCCTGAAGGGTCTCCTGTCACGATGCACCTGGGGTCTCCATAGCCTGGGATTCTGACTCACATGTTGGACTGGTTGTAATGAGTGAATAGGATATGAAAGTTATGTACTTACCATAATGCTACATCCTTTCATTCCATTCCATCTGATATGACAACCCTCCCACATTTCCCTTTCCACATTTATAACACCTAAAGGATCTGCAGGTTAGAGTTCATTGGGTCCAAGGTAGCACAGATTATTAGTATCTACATCTTAAGACATCCAACTATATCTGAGGTAACCAGGGGAGAGGGGCATTATAGGAAGGGAAATTCTTAAAGGGGCTCTAGTCCAGAGCACTAATTCCACCAAGCTAGATCCAACAAATGGCTCAAGGGTCCACATGTCATATTGGATGGACTGGAATGAAAAGATCTATCATTATGTAGGTACATAACTTTTCTGTTTTCACTACCACCTCCTTCTAGCTCTACCTTGTACTTTTCCTCCTGTTGTGAATATGTGTATAAATAACCTTTGTGGGAACAGCAGTGCCATTTCCTGCCCCTTTATGACTTAGGATAGCTCCTGTTCCCACTGCTTATCTATACATTGCATTGTTGTAATCCATACTTTACTTCAGAAGTTCTTATTCCTCTGGTTTTGCCATTTCCTAAGATGCTTGTATTTTGTGGTTCTCATTG
>NC_056744.1:647735125-647790125 GCF_019279795.1 Protopterus annectens | reverse complement strand
TAGATATAGATATTACATTATTACATGCATGCACATTCACACTCTCATGCCAAGCTGTTTAGGGGTTTCATTTTTTCTTTTATATTTTAGTTATTTGTTCATTTGCACAAATGAGCTGGGCTGTAAAAGTCCATTTTCAGCCACACTATGATCAATGCGATGTGAATTAGAAAGCTATTACAATAAAATAAGTGAAATTAAAGCACTATGGCAGGTTATTTATACAAATAATAGAAAACGGGAAACCATGTATGTAGTATCCAAATGGCCATGACCTGAACAATACAATTAAAAAACAGATTATATAATAACAAGGAAAATCAAAGCACCATTTTTTCCACATGTTTTTGTCCCCTGTCTGCTAAACATTAAGCCTTCCCCCAACTGGGGAAAACAGCTGAAATTGGAAAATATTTTCATGCTGAACGTTTTAATATTATTCATAATTCAGGAAGATTTATTTCTTGGATGCAAAGTCGTTAATCCATTTTCACATGTTGGAGTGATACAGAACAAATGTTACACAATGAAAGTATAAAGATACCTTACAGTGACATACTTTACTGATTTCAGAAATTAAGTTAATGGCTTTAAATTTCTAGTCTCCCACCAGGACACAAGTGCTCCTCAGCAATTACATTCTGCTTGCCGAGCACACTCAAGCAAATCTGCAGTCTGCGGCTATCACTCCACCCATACAGTATAAGAAGGAATCAGTACTGCAAACTAAACAAGGATATGCATTTTGAGCCTCAAGAGTAGGAGCACACTCAAGCAAATCTGCAGTCTGCGGCTACCACTCCACCCATACAGTATAAGAAGGAATCAGTACTGCAAACTAAACAAGGATATACATTTTGAGCCTCAAGAGCAGGAGCACACTCAAGCAAATCTGCAGTCTGCGGCTACCACTCCACCCATACAGTATAAGAAGGAATCAGTACTGCAAACTAAACAAGGATATACATTTTGAGCCTCAAGAGCAGGAGCACACTCAAGCAAATCTGCAGTCTGTGGCTACCACTCCACCCATACAGTATAAGAAGGAATCAGTACTGCAAACTAAACAAGGATATACATTTTGAGCCTCAAGAGCAGGGTCAGTCCACCCAGGCATTCTACTTAGCACACTCAAGCAAATCTGCAGTCTGCGGCTTCCACTCCACCCATACAGTATAAGAAGGAATCAGTACTGCAAACTAAACAAGGATATACATTTTGAGCCTCAAGAGCAGGGTCAGTCCACCCAGGCATTCTACTTGTATGTTTTATGAGAGTGAAGCTATTACATTAGCAGTATTTCTTAGTAGTTCTCAGCTTGCTAATAAAACTGACTGTTGTAGCCTTGTGTTCCCCCCCGCTAGTACAGTAACCCTAACTGTCCAATAGACAGTATACATTTAATTCACATCCTTGTGACTAAATTAACCATCAAACAGCCCTCTCAGTGCTGTCTGCCTTAGTTTGTATCACTTGGAGGCCCACCTGTTTATTTGCATCTCTATACATTCCCTTTCATTGCTAATGTATCTCCCTACTCTAATCTGTGCACAAACTGGTTACTAATCAACAAGTCAATGTGAAGGCACACTCCCAACCTTAATAAACTTTGCTGTCTCTTCTCTCCTTCACTTTACAGGTGGTTTGAATTATTACTTACCCCCTCTGAGGCCTTCACTGATTTCCACTGATTGCCTCTCTGGTTTCTTAGCATTCCACCTGGTTTACACCACTTGTGCTATCTCCCTCCCCCATACAAAGTCTATATTAGAATCCTGCTGAGCATGGAGCCATCTTTAAATGTCTAGTCTCCCACCAGAACACAAGTGCTACTCAACAATTACATTAGACCTCAGGAATTTGTTTTAAAAGTGTTCAGATTTGTAAAGTAATACTTACTTTTTCTTTTGTCTTGGTTGGCTCTGTCCCGCTCCGTTCGCCCTCGCTAACGCTTGGGCTCTCTCCGCTCCCCTGCCCTGCCCCCTATTCCCTCCCTCCCCCACTACCTCTACATTTATAGTAATCACAGCCACACCCACAGCTCACCCTCACATCATCTCCACCAATCACAGCTCCTCAAGTCATATCACATTATACCACACCAACTTGCTCCACACAAAATACTCCCAATCACTCTCATTCCCACTAGGCATTTTTACATCACCCACACTACTTCCCCATCCACATATAGTGCAACCCTATAATTCCTATTCAGACCCCCACCTAGAAACAACTTAAACTTTATAACCATGACTATCACGCAACTAAGTCTAGTCTGTCTTCTCATAATTCTTTACAACACCACAAGTTATCACTCTAGCAATATCCCTAAACTTAGTAGCACAACACTGCATTATGCACTCTCATATACAGACACCACACATTATAATAATATCTGCCCACAGTTATTCAAGAACTACATAACGGACCAATTCAGGACTAAACACATATGCTCTCATTCCTACTCCAAAAAAAACAATACTTTCTCACACTCCTCACCAAACTCCAACATCTGTATAACCATTTTAACTCCAGGCTCACCATAAGTGGGGATATCCACCCCAACCCAGGCCCAAATCCATCCTGTCCAACTCAAACTGCTCCAACACAAATGTCAGAACATAACATCCCCACTTTCTTCATCCCTGGACAAATCAACAACAGCAGCAAAACCAACCATCTTTTAATGCTAAATATTAATATTAGAAGTATCAAAAATAAAATACCTGAACTCCAGGCCACAATAGCACACTACTCCCCAGACATAGTTGCTTTAACAGAAACCTGGCTAAATAAAAACATAGCTAACTCAGAAGTTCTCCCTACCAGCTACAATATCATTAGATAAGACAGACCACTTCGTAAAGGGGGTGGAACTGCCTTACTGTACAAGTCAAACTTAACTGTCCGTCAATTACCAAACTCCTACCCCTCCCCAATAATTGGGACATACTTATCTTACAACTTCAACTTCACCCTAAAAAGGTCATCACCACAATTGTGATCTATATTCCACCTGGTAATACACCTGCTAGCCTTGAAGACTTCTTATCCTGGTGTTCTTCCACATACTCACAAGAAACCCTTATTCTGGGGGACTTCAACCTAGATTGGTTCACCTGTATATCAGAACCACCAAGTAATCTAATAAATCTCCATGGCTACCAGCAGCTAGTCCAAATTCCAACTAGATGTGATAAAAAAATCTAAAAGGGAATCCATCCTTGACTGGGTCCTAACTAACAACCCCACATTGTACCCTCACACAGGCAGTCTCCCAGACACCTTAAGTGACCACAACATAATATACTTTATACATAGTAGAACAAACATATGCAAAACCACTAACTATATATCCACTAGAAACACAAAAAAAATCTCTCTTGAGGTCCTCAACACTGTACTCTGTAACTGTGACTGGACCCCTGTAAAAACCCTTCCACTTGACCAGGCTGTAGCATACTTCAACAAAACATTTCTACAACACCTATACACTGTCACTCCATTGCGCAAAATCAAGGTTAGAACTCTACAAACCCCTGGCTCAGTAAAGAAACCAAACAAATCCTCAAGTCCAGAGACACTGCCTGGCTTTACTATCAAAAAACCAAAAAAACGCAAAGCCTAACTACATACCAAGAACTGCGAAACCGTGCAAAAACTGCATTAGGCTGGACAAAAAATCCTACTACACAACATTACAAACTAAATACCAACACAACCCGCAAAAATTTTGGAAAAATGTAAACCAGCTACTAAAATCCACCCAAAAGGCTACCCCAAACCAACCACCCTGACACTAAAGTTCCCATCGAAACACAATTCAACTCCCACTTTGTGAACTCAATTCTATCCTTAGTATCACAGGACAGTTCCTTCCTCACTATCCCCAACACAAATAACACTAATACAAGCTTTACCCTCAAAACAGTTTCCACCACTTCAATCAAAAGCATGCTCTCCAAACTAAAAACCTCATCAACAGCAGCTGACCTACTCCCCAGCTATTTCTTGAAACTCACAGCAGATGCTATTGCTATCCAAGTCTCCACTCTCATAAACAGATCAATTGTTGAAAACTATGTGCCCAAACTCTGGAAAATATCCTATGTTACACCCATACATAAAGGCGGGACCTCCACTGAACTTAATAACTACAGACCCATTGCTTTACTCTCTCCCCTGGCCAAAATCCTAGAAAAATCCATCCATACCCAGATACTAAACTATCTCCTAGACAGCAACATCCTGTCACTTACTCAGCATGGTTTCAGACCTGCCCATAGTACCACTACAGCCCTCCTCTGCTTCACAGACACAGTAAACCGTCTCAAAAATGAAGGCCTACAAGTGTCAACTCTGTTTTTTGGATATGTCCAAAGCATTTGACACAGTCTCACACCTAATCCTGCTAAACAAACTAAACCAATATCATCTATGAAATTCCACTCTTACCTGGTTCCAAAGCTACTTAACTGACAGGTACCAAGCTGTGAAATGGGAAAGTTCTCTCTCTCCTCAGCTGCCCATAACTATAGGAGTCCCATAGGGTTCTGTCTTAGGACCAGTACTATTCACAGTCTTCACAAATGACCTCCATACCTCCACACAGCATGCATCTATAATTCAGTATGCAGATGACACTACCTTAATCTGTGCTGCACAAAACATTCCCACCCTCCTGCAAACAACTCAACTAGCATTCTCTGGTGTTGAAAACTATCTTACCAAAGCCCAACTTATCCTCAATCCAAAGAAAACTCAGCTTATGATTATAACCAGTTCTAACAAAAACACTAACAGTCAATTCACTATCTACTCCACTAATGCTACTCCAATCCTCCAGTGGCACAGGCTAAGCTATTGGGAATAACCATAGACTCCCACTTAAAATTTGATAGTCATTTCAACTTAACTATTAAAAACATACATGCCAAACGGGGATCGCTCTACCGTATCAAACCATTTATTTACCAACAACACAAGATCAGCCATTGCTCGCTCCCAAATTCTATCCACCCTACTCTATGCATCTCCCATTCTGACTAATCTCAACAAAACTGAACTAACCAAAATGGAAGCCTGCTATAACAGAATTGCTCGCTTTGCTGCAAATTGCTCATATAGAACTCATCACTGTACTGCTTTGAGACAGCTCCACTGGATTGAACTCCCCAACCTCCTAATCTACAATCAGCTCTGCCTCTGTCATTCTATCTATTACCTCCCCAATAAGTGTCCTGCCCTCAAAAGCCTAGTACAACATCACTCAGCCATAAGGCCTCTTAGATCATCAAGCAAACTACTACTAGAAGTCACCAACAGCAACAATAGCTTTGGAGATGCACTATATAGTAGTTCAGTGGCTAAAAAATGGAACTATGTCCCTACTAGCATTCAAAACACATCATCCAAAGCCTCCTTTAAAGACCTCATCAGGCAACATCTCAAGCAAAGTTGGCAGTGCCATGACTGCTCCCCAGGCTAGTGAAAGCGGATAACACATACATACAAAATCTAGAGCACTTGATAATAGTTTTCAGTCTTACTCACAAACACTGGCTAATCTACAATGTATGTACTGTACCTGTGTACTATGTATGTATTCTACCTATGTTCCAAATTTCAGCTGTACACCACAAATCTATTAATTACCTTTATTTTTAAAATTAATATTTTTTTGTTCGTTCTCTCCACTGTGCCGCATATCACTGTAAAAACATGTCTCCTGTAATTTGTGTGTATACTGATCATGTCTAAATAACTAAATGTGTCTGTAATTTTTCTTTGTGGAGCTTTTCTCCCCAGGCCTCTGCTGAAAAAGGGCCTTTTCGGCTCAGTCAGACACCCCCGGTTAACAAATGTAAAATAAAATAAAATAAAAATAAATAAATAAAAGTTATGTAGTATTAAGTTCATATACACACTTCAATAACTACCAGGCTCATTATCAACAAATCCAGAGGACTCACCAGGAAGGCAGAAGACAGGACAGCTAACCACCTGTGTGGTCAAAGATTCTGAAGGTCACTCTGACATTCAGAGTTGCACTAAACTTCAGTATCTGAAAGATAAATAAAAACAAATGTAATATTTTCCTACATATATATGCTGTTTGGAATAACAATTAAATATGTATTCTGTGGTAATACAATATAAAACACAATTAAAATATATAAACATTCATGCTAGTATGTAGTTCCTCAAAATACTTTAAAAGTAAGCCTAACAAAACCTACACAAGCCAGCTAGAAGCCAAATCTCCTGAAAGAGCTTCAGTGTGATAAAAGAATAGGGGTGACCCCCCTGACCATCCCCTAAGACAGCTCTCAACCCCTCCAGAATCATGTCCTGTAAAGCTACTAATAACATGTAGTTGGTCAGAAAAGGTATCAGCTCAAATGCAGGAGGCCCAAAGCCCTTTCTGCATGAAATAATGTTAGTAAATTAGCCATGAATTCCTGCAGAATTAAAAGTTATTAGTAGGCGTCTAGGAAGATTCCCTCCACTGCATTGACTTTACCTGAGATATGAATAACCTTAAGGGAGGCTGCAGAGATCCTTTACTAAATCACGTATCATATTTTGTTTCACTAAATGAGGACTGGAAACTATCTCGTTATGTCACTGATCAGTGTGTTATGACATGCAAATGTGATGAGTCTGTGGCTACCAGAACTGAGAAATTTATCAAACTAATGTATCCTATTCTTTCACCCAAGAAGTAATAGAAGGAAGACATGTGCCTATATCTATAAAATATGCTTCTATACATGGTACAGATATTCACTATGCGCAAACCTCAGATGAAAACAAGAATGGCTACATCACTGTAAATATGGTTAGAATGCCCAGCTCAAGCTACCCCACAGCAACACATTTAAAAGATTATGATTACAAAATCACATTCCACAATGGAATAATGGGAACAGCACAAATATATAATGATTCCTGACACTATTTGCAGAACCTTGATGACTGGATGGTAGATAGGAGATTCACCCCGGGGATCTCGTCAGTCACCCTGCTAGACAGGGGTCCAGGGAAGTAAATATTGTGGGAAGAAATAGCCAGGGAATTGTTATGGCTAGGCTTGCATAGCTCATAGGGTCGATAGCCTAGTACCAACTTATGAACCTATAAGAGCATGCCACTCAAGGACATTTCCATTTGACCAGACACTGAAAACAAACCATGAATTATTTCTTCACTCCTCAGTAATTTTTTTGTCACTTTCATAAATGTATATTAAATCATGACAGCACCAAATAAAAACAATAATTAGGCATGAAACCATAGAACACAACTGGTAACCCAGCTTACCCAGCATGGAATAGGCCATAGAAGAATATAAAGGCCTATAGATACCCTACATGGCTGTGTACCCCAGGTTCCTTTCTGTTCAGCTCCTCCAACGACTTGATTACCTTTCCAAAGCAGAGACAGTCACAGTTTAACATCAGTAAAGGATTCTTTGCAAAGTGTATTGCTTGACTGAGACTGCCTTAACAAATATTATAACTCATTTCTATTTCTAAAAATGATTATCTCTTTTTTATGCCCCCTTTAGTAAGAAATTCTTTTTTTTTCTTTTAGCATGGCTCCACTCTGCTTCACTTGTAAAGCTATTAATTTTCCAGTTCAAACAATGTCTTCCTGACAAAGCACTGCCATAATATGGGAGCAATCCTTTCTGTTAAAAGACGACTAGATGACAACAATTTATTGAGCAACTGTTGTGATGTGTTTTACTAATTGTTATCTATGTACTGAAACTGTGCAATCACAGTTAGATATACTTTTTATATACCAAAGATATATATATATATACATACATGTAGTTTAACTACGATTGGTCGAGTGTAGGTAAAATCGACCTCTGTATTATCAATACACTTTGGTTGACAATGCAAATCATTGACAGTTGTGTGATAACGGACTCCCTGTGGTTGGAGAACATGATCTTTCCTCTGGGATTCTGTGATCTTGGAGTTAATATATATCTATATATAATTAGCAGGGAGTGTAGGACAGGCTTGTTCCCCTGCAAAACCACTGTTTTTTTAACTCTGAATGTTCTGAGGAGTAACTTCATTGTATTTTCAGAAGTGTGTTGACCTTTGCATTTTGATGTCAGTGTGACAACATAGGCCACATCGACATAACATCAATTTGACGAATGCCACTAGATCCATATATATATATATATATATATATATAAATATATATATATATATATGGACGGATACGGTTCCCTCCATATCTAAGTAGCTGGTCCTATTTTATTTAGTACTTTTGGTCGTCGGTGATTTAGTGGTTGGTTGGTTTGGATTTTTGAGGTGGAGCCATTCCATTAATTTTGGTTGGACAGCAATATGCAGGTACACATGCACTGAATTTGGAGACGGTATGCGACTGATGGCAGGAGCTTTCATTCTTCTGAGTCCCTTTGATGATAGTTGGAGGTCCTTTTATCCCTGGTGAGATATGTTAGGGTGTCTCAATTGCTGCAGATGAATGGTGTGATACATCCCAGATGGGGGCATTGTACTCGATCATTGGTCTGATGAGAGTTCAGAGGACAGGGGACAAATGACCTCACTAGATCTGGATGTGAGTCCCTTCATGATCGGGTGGGCAATGTATGAGGTCTTTGGGCTAAAAGGCCCCTGTCAACCAGGGTCCCCAAGGCCACCCTGTCAACCTGGGTCCCCAGATTCCTGATATTACTCTTTCCTGCTTGGTGGGGTTATATTATATTTGCTTGGGGTTACCTTGTTTTGGCTCCCGTATATTCTACATTTTTTTGGGCTTTAACCTGGGCCTTGGCTCTGGCACCAAGCTCTCTCTTTCATTATCTGGCTCCGATGCATCTATTCACTCTGCAAACTTTGTAAGTCATATCCTAAGTTTGCAGTCATCCTGCCTCCTTTGTCAATAAAGAATCCTCAGAAGTTGGCTGACCGACAACCCGGGCCATGCCAAACAATAGGGAGCAGGACCACTTGTGACCCAGACACCACTTGTGACAGCCCTTGGGTCTCACACCCTGTGGCAACTCCCCAACATCTGGTGTTTCCTTAGTTTCTTTTACCATATGGGTTTGTGACATGTGGGTTTGTTTAAGCTGATAGTTTTATTGTGCGGTGGTATTGTGGCGAAAGCTGGTAGGTCTCTGTAGGGGCCTTGGACTATCCTTTCCCTTGGTGACTTGTGGTGACTATGACTCAAGTTCGACCAACAAAATCTTCTGATCTTCCTTGGCAAAACACTCCTGAACTCGGTCGGTCTGTCTGTCCCCTTCCTATATATTTCTTTATGAGCTTACCATCCTCTCTCTCTTACATAGCTTTAGACTTGACTTAGACTAAGCTTATGGGTAACCATTACAGGTGAGGAGAGGCGCCACTTTTGGCCCAGGGAGGACAGTTGCCGCCGTCACGCCACTCCTTGGGCACCTATCTTAAGGCTAGGCTGATTAAGCAAGCGCCTTATGTGGTTTAATTAGCATTCCATTTTTAGTAGCACACAGCCGGGGACACCACACCATCCAGTCCCCGTGTGTGTGTGCTTTTAGAGAGAGCAGCTTTCACTCCGCGCCATGATGAGAGTCCTTTGGGAGGCTACACTGGGCTGGGATAGCTATCTCTCCTTTAGAGATTTTGGAAGTTGCACTGAACCTGTCTGTGTCCTGTTGGCTGTGTCTGTGGGTTCAGTGATTTTGTTTTTTTTTATCATTTTTGAACTATTCTGATATCTGTGAGTGGTTTTTCCAGGTTCCCTAACATAGCTGAAAAAAGGCCTTATGATTCTCCTTGATTCGCCTTGATTTTTCTCTTAAAATGGTATAGTTGATTTTATGAGTGCTCGTATTTTTTTTAAATAATGAATGGGGGTGACTTCCCTTTTATGGATTTTGTTCTTAGGTCGCTCACACCAGCATGGATATATATATATGACCAAGCAAACAAGTACTGGAAAACCACCACATTGAAAATAAAACAGGAGAGCCGCACTCAAATTCCAAAGTTCCAAAATGCCACAACTCAGTACCAAAACGTATAAAATTTATTGTAAGCGCTTTCGTCCACATACAATTAAATGAACTTCTTCAGACAACTACATTAACTGATAATGGTACTTAAATACTCCACATGTAACTATGACATCAGGTACACCTTCCATTCCAATGCAGACAGTTCTTAAAGTAGTAAGTCATATGAAATACATAGAATAAACCTCTTCCGTGTCCTCTAATATGTAAAATATAGTAAGTAGGACTCAAAATATTACAAAAATATTTAAAAATATTTACCAATATACGGTACTCAATTCATCTTAGTAAAGACTTCAATTTTAATATACATTTTAAGGAACAATAATCATTGATCCCAGGGACAGAATGGTCATTAAGCCTTAATTACCAGAGTAATTCTCTCTCCTCCAGCTTTAGTGACCATGGACCCCCCCCCCGGCATTGGTGTCCACCTGTTCAACTATTAAATAGTGAAAAAAGTGTTCTGGATATTCTATCACATGTCTCACTAGTGAAAATGTATACATACATATATTTGCAATGTATACAACAGGCAATGTTTTCAGTAAAAGTGGTATCAAAAAGGTATCACAAAGCCAGCCAGAAAATATTAAACTATGCTGTGAGTATGTGCTGGGTGTATCTCCCATTATTTATTCATTTACGTAATTAATTTATTTATTTGCTTTTGTTTAACAGGAAAATCAGATTGGGTACTAAGACTCATTTTTGACAGAGACCCATGGAGAAAATCTGTAGTGCAGAAAAAAGAAAAAATGAATAAGCAGAACAGTGGCATACAGAGTATTCAAAGTTCCCCTTTCAACACATTTTCACAAAACATTTAAAAGTAATGATGGATTTATTTCAAATTATGTCAAATGCAATAGCAGTTAAAAGCAGCCATAATTGACAAAATGTACTTGTAAAAAGTAGCACTTAACTTGTAAAAGTAGAGATACTTTCCTTTATAATTCCTCATGGCTTTTGGAGGTTCAGATGTTGATACTCCATAGGTCCGCTTTATTGCAATGAGGTTCTGTGCCACTTGTAGCATTTATATTGTTCAGATTCATATGGCTTGGTATGATACTTATGCTAATTAGGACTCAATTCATTATTGTTTCTGAATGGCTCATTTTGTATGATGAGAAAACATGTTAACCATTTGTTAAATTATATTTAATGCTATGTACATGTCTGGTTCCCTGTGAGTCCACTCCATGCCTCTGGGGGTTCTGTAATTCTACATATCACTTCATGGAAATGGAGTTGATGTAGTGCTTCTCGTCTTAACAGCATATACAGACATACCTTAAAATTCCTTCGAGAGCCATTATAATATAGTACTTATACTATCGTAGCCCACCATCCACCAGCAAATGAGGTTCATGTTGATGTCTGTCATTACATGGCTTATGGAACATGTGAGAATTGCTTTGGGCACCCATTTTCTGCCATTTTCCCTGTGATTCTTTGAGGTGAGACATAAAAGCTGAAGAAGAAGAGGGTAGTCCTCCTTTTGCAGTGCCAGATTGGTGTGTGGAGGAGATAAAAATCTTTCTCCACTTCCTCCATCAGGATTACAGCCAGAGGATCCTGCAGGAGGGCTATCAAAGGCCTCAGTATAAGACTGAAGTATGAAATACTTTAGCCCAGGCTGTCACCCATGCCACTGTCATCTCATGCACAGGGGAACAGTGCCATGACCACTACAGTGACATGATAAACCACAATCCTGGACTCCTAGGCCAATGGGAGGAAGAAGTTAAATGGCAGGCAACACCTATGTATGCTAAGTAGAATTTAGTCTGCCTCCATGTGCCACCTACGCTGTTGGTTTTCTCTCTATAGCCCCTGAAAAGGTTGTAGAAAATAGGCAGCTGCTTAAGAGGAGATTGATATGCCTAAGAGAGGATTGCTGTGCCTGTACTTGTTTCAGAATGTACAGCATTTAATATTAAAAGTAGTACAAAATCAGTTTCATTCAGCATACCTTTTATTAATCACTGCCACATCTGTGATAACTTCCATAGTTCAAAAGTAGCTGTGTGACTGTTGAATGTTATTAGTGTGTGTGTGTGTGTGTGTGTGTGTGTGTGTGTGTGTGTGTGTGTGTGTGTGTGTGTGTGTGTGTGTGTGTGTGTGAGTGCATATGTGTGTGTATCTGTGTGTCTGTGAGTGCATATATGTGTGTGTGTGTGTGTGTGTGTGTGTGTGTGTGTGTGTGTGCGTGCGTGTGTGTGTGTGTGTGTGTGTGTGTGTATGTGTGTGTGTGTGTGTGTGTGTGTATGCTTGCTTGCGTGTGCATGTGTGTGCATGTGTGTGTCTGTCTGTGTGTGTGTGTGTGTGTGTGTGTGTGTGTGTGTGTGTGTGTGTGTGTATACATTCTGCCATGTACTTGGACAAGTGGCTCAAGATGTTACGCCTGTGCTTCTACATAGTGACAATGCATGTGGATTAATTTCCTTCATCCCTCCCACATGCGTTCTTTGATAATATTTATAGTAACTACAATATTAGACTTGTAAAATATGTATGAGCAACATTTTTGGTAGGTGGACATTTTTCCTTCAGTTATAGTACCCGTGAGGTGAATATTATGTTTGAGCAGCAGTTTTCTTTGTACATGTACATGTATATTTGTTTCAGAAATCCCATTACTGTGTCTTCATGTATGGACTCCTTTTGGTTTGTCGAAATAGCTCATCATATTAATCCTTTGCTTTTTTGAATGCAGGTGATAATGGCTGTGGGTTCAGGTCCCTCTCATACTTGTCTGTGCTAATAGCCTTGTTAAACTGAGAAGTGTATTTAATGTTCATTCTAGTATATTAAGTGTAACTTAATAATACTACAAGTGCATATTAGCTTTATTTTTTCATTGTCTCTCTTCTTTCTCATACAACTTCTATGTAGCTAACCTTTCTATTACTTACATTTATTTATTTATTTTTTTACTATTTTGTTTATCTCTGTCTATTTTACTGTCATATGCAGCAGCATCAGGACCTTCTTCCGTCCCTTAGGTAAGGCTAATTTCGCCCCCACCAGTGACAGTAGTGCCGCCACTACCAGCAGAAGCTTCCACAATATCTGGATTCCAGCCCATCACTGTTACCTCCTTGTCACCTGCCCTACCTGCATCACCCACAACAGGTGGCCCTGCACCATATATTAGGACTGTTTTACAGACCTCCAGCAGTGTCAGTGGAAGTGACATCTTTGTCATCTTTTTGTTGGCTGTGATGGTGCAGCGGTTAGTGTTGTTGCCTCACAGCAAGAGGTTCTCCAGTTTGATTTTCAGCTAGAGCGCCTTCTGTGCGGAGTCTACATGTCCTCCCTATGGTCAAGTAAGTTTTAAAAACATGCAGGTAGGCGTGTATGTGTATGTTTGTGCCTTCTGTGAAGGTTGGGCACTGGGCTGGCAACTCGACACCATAAAAACACCACTGCCAATCAATCTGCGGTCTGGTGATCCACTGTGGCAACCCCTAACCGGGAAAAGCTGAAAGAAATTGCTTTGCTTTTGGGTAGTTGGTGTTGTGGGGGAGATAATTGACAGGTTAGACACTCAAATCAACCACAAGAAGAACCTCCTCTGCGAACTCACTGAGTTGCATCCCTGCCCAACACTGTCTCCACCATCTGAGACAGGGCCTTATGGTGATAGTACCCAGGGTGAAGGGAAATAATATAAACTGCATGCATGTAATATCACTTTAGAGTGTTTATCACTAATGACCCACACTTCTGCTTGGCACTGACAGAAATCATCATACTATAATATTAAATATTTGAATATTTGAATGCTATATTCCCTCCTAAGTCTGTCCTGCTTATTCTGAACACCTCTTCATTTAGTGCAGATGGTGTTAGCGATGAATACGACATTATAGTACCAATGTTGTTGTGTATTATGATCTGAGTGAGTATAGAAGTTAGAAATAAGTGCAGTGTTATGTCACAACACTATCTGTATGCATACGCTCAAACATGATCTTGTACCTGGTAGAACAACAACATAAACACATAACCTTCATAAACCAAAAAAAAAAGAATGCCACTACATTCCCAAAGAGTATTATGTAAAATATAGTCATAACAGCTCTCAAAGAAGCAGAGGTAGAATGCAAGACAACCAGTGAAAATAATTGTTCATCTACAGGTAAAATGTATTATAATTATCTGTGACCTATTTAATCACACAGTTAAAAGGCCACTTCAAAGCAGCATAAGTAGAAAAACAAAGACTACAGAGCTTTTAATATTGTTTGTTTCAGTCCCGCTTTGGCTTCTAGAACACGACTGTCTCGGCTGTTTATAAAATGTATACCATGAAACCCAGTGTTTTAGTTTCCTCACTTCAGCATCCATATGAACTATTTCTTACACTTCTGGTTAATCTGTTAGCCGATAGCCCTTGCTTGGGTCAAGTAATCTATCAAATGATAAGTCAAATCAGGACTGAATGCAGATAACTATCTTCATGTATAACTCCTATGATAGATTTTCCAGAAATGAAAATGAATTCAGATAAAAAACATATTTTTCAGCAGGGGTGTATGTATATGATGTTTGTTTGCATTCCCATTTGTATTTGTTAGCCAGTCTGTCTCTCCGGTTCTTTCCAAAGTGAAAGACTAATGAGCCGATTCAGACTCCCACTCAGCCTGGTTTTGTGAAAAGCAGATTCAGTCTCCTGAACCTAGTAAATGTCTTTAAAAAGAATACGTAGGGTGTAGAAAGTTGTCACTGTGCTCACTGCTTATCTTGGTTTGACCAAGGCTTTTGACACTATCTCCTAAGCTGGAATTATTGAGAGATTTGGCAAACTTAATGTAAACTTCTGTGCTGTCCACAGGATTGAAAATTAACTATCTGACAGATTCCTTGCTAAGTAAGTTGCTGGTATCCTCTTTGAACATAAAATTGAAACTAATTGGGTACCACAGAGATCAGTGCTCCTGTTTAGCATTTATTTTGCAGACAACTAAGCCAATATCCCAGAAGTGCAGTTGGCCTAGTTTGCTGATTACTGCAAGTAAGGTACTGCTATATACTCCTCCAATGATACTAAACTGCTCCAGCAAGGGCTGGACTGTGCACATACCCGGTGTACTACAAATAGTCTTAAGATAAATGCAAAAGATATGCAGTACAGTAGAGTTTGCCAAAAAACAGTTTCCATCTCATATGTTATAATTAGTACTCCTCTTAATGCAGATAACAGACATAAGAAACCCAAGGACTTATGTGGGTGACTGTCTCTTATTCAGTCATCAATTTTCTACCACAGCCAGGAAATCTTTCTATTTGGCCTGCTTTATTTCCAAGGAAATATCTTCAAACTCCAATGAACTCATCTTAATACTGTATTCTTCCCTTATATGATATATCACTAAGTACTGTATCCCCTTAAGTATGTACACATCCACACTTAGTACTCAACTGGAAAGGCCACAGCAATTCTTAACCAATAATATTAAACCTCTTAAACCCTTTGACTATCCTGATAGGTTAGCCCAGCTCTCCTTATACTTAGTAGCCTACCAGCTGCTCCCAGGTAACCTTTTATCGCATTATGAAAGACCCAGTCCTATTTCACCTCCTATTTCTTCACAAAAGCAGTGCCTTTACAGGCACCTGTACTAGGAACCTAAATCTACACCAGCAAATAAACAGGACTCCTGGAGGGATATGCTTCTAACTCAATATATTCCCAGTCGAAGGAATACGTTCCCATTAGAGGGCAAGCAAAATACTACTTTGTCTGCCTTTGAGGACAGTCTTTTGATGATTGGAAAGGTAGACACAAATGTTCAGCAGGATTATCATGCCTGGTCCTGCTTGATTTGGAAGGTAAGCACTATTAACTGCTCCTAATGGGTGGCAAGAACTTTTAAGTGTATCTACTTAAAGGTGTATATAGCTAGGTGTCTTGTGGTCCCTGTGATCACTTGCCTAGTATAGTTCCTGACCCAGACACTCCCCAGACACTGGAATAGATTGCCCATACATGTCAAGCAGAGTGCCTCTTTAGTCCTCTTCAAAAGGAACCTTGGCGATTGGATGGGAGAAAGGAAATTCACCCCAGGGATCACGTTAGTCATCCTGCTAGACAGGGGTCCAGGGAAGTAAATAGTGTGGGAAGAAATAGCAAGTGAATTGTTATGGCTAGGCTTGTATAGGCTCTAGGGCTGATAGCCTAGTACCAACCTATGAACCTATGAACCTTTGAATGCTTGTCCTTGCTTTTTTATTGCTATCTCCCCATCCCTTACTGCCAGCTGATTTCAGGCCCCAAGACACCCAGCCTATTTCTCATACCTACCCATTGTTCATACATTCCTCTCTCCCTTATGGGAAAGGGCTAACTGGTGAGTTTCAGAGTTGTTCATGGTCCACTTACTGTTCACTTCTACCTGTTGGGTCACTCCCATGCAATGTGCTAGCTGCAGGCTCAGTATGCATATCGCTACATGCACCTTGTAGTATAGTATGGCCTACCCTTCCTTTACCTGCTGTGGGATTCATGTCCAGTGATCCCAAGTCTCTACACAAGGTTGTTTGTAGAGTGACTATACCAACACCTTTCTCCTGAGGAAGGTGAGACATTGCCTGTAAGTTGGATGATTATACTAGCCTTTGTGGCCTTGTCCCAGTCACTGGGCTGGGTCACTGCTTCCATTTTCAGTTGTGGTGAAACCATTTCCTTACATATTCTCATTATCTAATACCCTAGCAAGTCTCAAGATTTGGGACAAAAGATGTGTTTACTGATCCTCACATGGCTTCCAGAACAGCACAATAAAAATAAAATATTTCTAGTATACACATTATGATTTGCTTATTAAGGGCAATCGTTTTCATTTTTCCATAGATGTCTAAGAAAAAAATGCTCTAGTATTTCAAATGTAGTATGGGGTCTTCCTTGATGTGTGCGATGGCCAAGTTATTTGCTTACAGAATAAGGTGAAGAACCACCCAGACAGGCACTTCACACAGTTAACAGAATTATGCATAAAGCAAACAGGCCAGCCTAATATAAAATTTATGCCTATGCTTAGTAGAGTTTGTCATATTGTCTCTATAAATAAATAAGCCATCAAGGCTACTTAAACAGAAATTAATAACCAAACAGAAGAAATTTAAAAATCATGCTTCTAATAATCATACAAATATCATCTATACTATTTTTATTTAAATAAAAATTAGACAAGTGTATATTACTTTTTTTGCCCACACGATCTTGATGGGTCCGGGTGTTCTGGACAATGACTGCTACATCAAACATCTGAATACAAATCTTCTGGCTGGTACTACATTGCAGTACTTGGAGAAAGTTAAGTGCTGTCTTCTCTGTTCAATTTTGACTTATTTCCTGTTAAACGTAAGCATGGTGTAGAGTAAAACAAAATAATAAACAAATGAAATTGATAAAATGAGTGCCAGCTATACAATAAATGATGGCTAAAATAGTAATGCTAATAAATATTAGTATTAAGAAATTATTTTTTTTTATTAAAAGTTTTAACTCCTCTCCAATAAATCTTAATTAAAGAGGTAGGTTTCAAGAGAGCTTTGGAAGCTGGCTAAAGTGGGAGGCTTCTGATGTAAGTTTAAAAGTCTGGCACTTGAGTAGAAAAACATCAAGCTTTAGAAGTTTACTGCTGTGCCTTTGAAACAATGAACAGACATCAAGAGGCCAAGCCAAGGGCCAACAAAAAATATGTAATATGCAACTCTTTATGTCCTAGAGGATACAAGTCATATAGGGATAAATGCACTGTCATGGTAGCTTTATACACTATATGGGACTGTTTAGGTAGCCAATACTGACATAAAACAACTGCTATAATACAACGGTATTGTGGCACATGAAAAACTAGCCATGTAACAGAGTTTTGCAGATGGTCAAATTCATGGTGTGGACTCCCTAAATATGAGGATATGAAGTAGTCAAGGTACAAACAGACCAAAACATGAACAACCACAGCAAAGTAGTTAGGGGGAAGAAAGTACTTAATTCTGCTGATGTTCTTTAGATGGTAATAAGATGACCTAGCAATGATGTATATCCGGTCTCTTAATGCTAGCCTGTCATCAAGGATCAGCCCAAGATCACACAGCTTATTACCAAGGATCAGCCTGAATTCACACAGCTTACAAAAATACTGTAATCTATCAAACCATACACAAGGGTTCAAGGGAAAGGGTGCTGTGTACTTCAAATGCTACGGGTATTGTCGTTAAAGTGCTAAGTTTCAACGGACTGATACACATCCACTGATGTACATGATTCAGATCATCCAGTAAAGAAACGGTCACAGCCATGCACTTCTGAGGAAAGAAGGTGAGAGGGAATTTACCAGGCAGAAGTCCTAGGATACTTTAATTTAGGTAGAATACACTTAGATATTGGGCTGCTGCTACCTCCATATGAAATTAGAATAGGAAAGTATAATCAGGCAGTATTGAAAGAACAGAGCTTTGACAGAAGTAAGCAGTATTTTAGAATAAAGCTTTGGTTAGAAGCAACATTGTTGATCTATATTATGAGTAAGGCTTTGTTAGAATAGTGATATTGTTAAAAGTGCATGAGTAGGAAGTTTGCAAGGTATACGCTTACAGAGCAAAGCCAGGAAAGTGTAGCTACTTTCTTTTTTCTAACATGTTTGTCAGGGTGAAGCAGGTAGTATGTAATATGATTGTATAACTCGATTTACAAAGAATACAGAAAATTTCCAGAATGGTGGTGGACTATGAAACATCAGCTGGATGGGGAACGAGAGTTTCCTGGGTGATATAACAGCCAATTAACTGAAAGGCAGCTGTCAACTAGATGAGGAAAGGAACTTTACTGGACATGGGAAATTAAAAGATAGTATGGTGAAATGGAGAAGAAACCTTTACTGGAGTTGGAGGGTATGGGAGCCTAAAACATGCAGATGGAAAATGTGTGTTTATTTGTTAAATCTGGGAAATTTGATAAAAATGTAAGAATGTTTTAGATAATGTACTAGGAGAGAGACTTGTTTTCAGATCTTAATGAACTGCTGGGTACCACATCTTTTTATATATAAAAATAGCCATAGTTTGTTATGATTCAGATTCACTTTTTGTGATTCTCATGAAGTTGCTATTATCTGCTGGCAATAAAACTACTAAATGTACCTTTGGTCTCTGGGAGATTCTTTTAGGACATCTATCAAGGTACAAATGCATATCATGAGCACAACAACAACAATAACACTACAGGACTTCTTCATAATGAATTTGAAAGGGAAGCATATACAAGGATAATAACAAAGGTTCTAATATGGAACTCTGTGAAATGTCACAGTCCAAAAATTGGAAGATGAAGACTTGACCACAGAAATGAATCCCCATCATACCGCTCAACTTCCTAGCACAAGAAATCTGGACAAAGCCAAAAATAATGGGGGACAAAGATCCAAAAAGAGGGACATATTTTAAATATTACTCTTTTTAACTTTGGAAGTTGTTAGAATGACAGGATTTGTATTAGCATGCTTTATCCAAAGCATATGAAGTCTGAAACTCAAATGTACATCATTATTTAGTGAAATCAATCCTCAATGACTTTCCAGAAAACCATAACCTTTATGAGAAACAGACCAAAAATAGAGGCAAAAATCTGGGCGTTCTGTGAAAATCTGGACAGTTGAGAGGTATACTTCCCGTGTATATCCAAGCAGGTAGGAGGTCAACTAATTAAGGACACTTCCTGAAACTCCAGAGTACGTTTGATGAAGATCACAAATTCATAGGTTCATAGGTTTGGTGAACAAGAGCAACACCTATTGACTATGGAGGATCTTGATACCCCAAATCTCATGTTGGCACTTACAGGTAGCCATATAGTCATCCAGTTTCATCTTGAAGTTATGGATTGATAGCAGATCTATCAAAGTACAAATTCCATAGTCATAACAGTCTTTGAGCTATGAAGCTATTATGTTTCATTGGCTGTTTGGTTCATATTAATGATCAGGTCATGGGGGGGTGGGGGTGGGCAATTCTAACCAATGAGTTTCAAATTGCAATGGGTCCTTTACTGCTTGAATGTGTGGCATATTTTTTTCTAAGCAGATACAAAGTTCTCTTACCCTTGGTAAGTGTAAGCAGGGGCTTGGGAGATGACACATTTACCAGCAGGAGCCTGGGAGATGAACTATTTACAATCTACATGTGTTCATTAGAGACATAGGTACCAAGCCAGGGATGAATTTCCTGTTCCCCATCCAATTGTCCAAGTGACATTTGAATTGGGTTAGGGAGGAACTCTGCTTCCCGTGGATGGGGAGCCAGTTCCAGAGAAGGGGTAATCCCTGGGACACATACCTGTCTCTCCAGCACGTCCTATTTGTATCACAAGCAATGTTTAAGTCTTTAGAATGGGTAATTCTGATTCTGTTTGTTTCATGGATATGCAGAAAGTCCATCAGGGTGGGGTCTGATAGTGTCCTGTATGACAGGCAGAGATCTCCCCCTCAACAGCCTATAGGAGACAAAAATATAGGGATAGGGCTTTGAGGCAGTCTGCATAAAACATGTTACTTATGGTTTATATTATTTTAATGAGGAACCTCTGTGGAAGTTCCAGTTGTTGGATATGTCTGGTTAGGTACATACCAAAGGGGCAGTGTACTCAATGATAGGTCTGATGAATGCTTTATACACTGGAGCATTGACCTCCTTGGACCTAGATGACATACTTTTGTTTATTAGTTGCACAACATAGAATGATTTCCTCACTACTGTAGATACATGATGGTCAAAGGCCAGATTGCTGTCTATGTGTGTTGCTAATACCCAGACTACTGGGTTAACTCTTAGAGGTGTTTTGTCAATATGATAGTTACCAGAGGTGGATGACTTCCCAGAGGATAATATTATGCATTTCTTGGCATTTAGTTTTAGTTCATGGCTCTGACACAAGTTATTTGTCTGTACTTCTGCTTCCTGGAGAACATTAGTGCTGGTGGGGGATTCTATGATTACTCCTAATTTGCAATTGTATGTAAATTTGATCAGCCAGAGGCCCTTGACATTGGTCTTGACTTCAAAGAAGTAAATGCTAAAAAGGTGCAGTCCCAGTATGAATCCCTGAGGGACACTACTTCTGACTGGCTTCTTTGAAGTGGTGGACACCCCAATTCTAACTTGCTGAGTCCTGTCTGTGAGCCAGTTTGCTATCCACTTGGTGACATAAGGGTTTATACCTAACCCTCGAGTTTGTCAAAAGTGCTTGAATTGGGTATTGTGTGAAATGCCTAGGCCAGGTTAAGGTAGACAGTATGAATCATTTTGCCCTCATCCATTGCTTTGGTGACCTTCTCAAAGAAGTCTATCACGATGAGTAGGCATGACCTGCCCTTGATGAAACCAAATTGGATTGGGTCCAGTAACTGAGATTTCCTATGTCATTATTGATCATTTCCATGATAATTCTTGCCATGGCTTTGTTTATAAGACTAGTGAGACCTATGGGTCTGTAGTTTCCAGGGTCTATAGATGACCCACCTTTGTGCTTAGGGATGATTGTTGCTGTTCTCCATGCATTAGGCATGAAGCCTGTTTGCAGGCTACAGTTAAACAGAGATTACAGAAGGCCTGATAGGTCATGTTTCATGCTATTTAGAAAGCATCCTGGGATATTGTCTGGGCCCATCAATGCATTATTTCTGGCCTTAGAGAGAGCATTGAGGACTTGTCCCCTAGTGATAGTAGTGGGAGTTGGGCAAGAGAGGGGTAAAGTTAGAGCTGAATTTGTCTGCCAGTAGTTTTGCTATGTCTTCTGGGTCAGTATAGGTAGCTCCATTAACAATGAGCTCTGCACACAATTGTGTATTGCTTTTGAGGTTGTGGACATATATAAAGAATGCTTTCTGGTTGCCCTTGGCCTGGTAGGCCAAATGTACCTGAATTTTGGCTTTGGTAAACTTTATTTCCCCCAACTTGTTTGTTTATTTTTATGATGGTGCTTTTATCCTCAATATTCCTGCTGCAAAAATATGACAATCTCACTGCCAAAGGAACTTCTGTAGCTGAATTTTATTCCAGGTGTAAAAACAAAAATGGAGAAGGCTTCAATTAAAACCAATTGTACTGAGCACATAGTATCCCTGAAGATTCCTGCTCCAAAAGCAAGACAATCTTATGGCCAAATGAACTTCTATTACTCCAGCTGTAAATACAAAAGAGAACTACCTTCAGTTAAAGCCAATGTAAGACAATTTTCAAGAATCAGATTAAACTATTGAAATATCTTATTTCCCTCACTTCTGCATCAATGTATGTTCGTTACTATAGTGTTGAATCTTTTAGAACGGCTCCCCCGTCCCCACCCATGAGGCTTTTTACAACTTTGGTTGAAGCTAAATTAACACTTTCACATATTTTACTTTAGCAGTACAAAATTTCACCTGAAGAAAGCAAATAAAGACCATAACATCAACATTAAATGCCGTGACCCACCTCAGACAGAGTTCAAAGACTTTGTTTTTGTATCCATAGACACCCTACCTCATTGATTGTTTTTGGTGGAAAACCAGCTGTGGGGGGAGTTACTGTATTCCACTGAAGTACCTGATTGGTGGAGCCAACTCCCATTTGCCCTTGCTATGCTCATGCTTCCTCCACTTACCTATTCTACCTCCAGTTGTCACCCACTCCTACATCATCTGCACTTATAATAAGCTAATCTCCACCCGCCACATTACCACCAATCACAAAGCAGTTCACAATTAATAATTTTGCCCTTCCTTCATACAACCACTAACCACTTCCTACCTTTTTCTATCAGCTGGACTTTATGTACATTGTAAATCAACAACCCCTTCCACTTCACCCAACCCTATCTAGCCCTTTATCACTATCCTGTTTACATTTTCACTTACTGAACACTCACATATTAATCAGCATGCTATTCAAAGGGCTACAGTTCACTTTCCTCCTCTTTCTGGCACACATAATCAACTGTCATACACCTCTTAATGCCAGTCTTATGTCCAGTGGACAGTCCATTGTTCTGAATGGCAATTACTCACATATTTCATTATGTATTACCCACAACCTTTACAACATGTTTCACAGCTACATTTCCAAATAAACATATAAAAAAGTAAGTAACCCAACACACAAAATATTCACAAAGAACAAATTTGAGACCATGTGGCATTATATATTCCAGTTATCCCTACCCAGTCTACAAATGTGCAGTGACATTCACCTCAACCCTGGTCCAACCACAACAGCCTCTACCATAATGGCCCACACAACCATTAATAATGCAACACCTCAATCCTACAACTTGGGTAAAACAAGTCTAAAATCAATAACCATTAACCTTTGAAGCATCTGTAATAAAGTAACTGAACTGCATTCATTCATATCTCATTTCAACCCTGACATCCTCACTATAACAGAAATGTGGCTAAACCTGAAATCAGACACTAAATTCTTCCCATCAAGATAAAGTATCCTTCAAGCAGACCATATATTCAAACAAGCAGGTGGTGTAGCTAGTATATACCCAAAACACCTGAACATATCATTTTATCAGAAAAAACATCCCTCATTCAATAATGCAGAGATTCTTATTGCCTTAATCAAGCTAAACTCTTACAACACTATATGTATCACAGTCTTATATGTACCCCCTGGCAATAATATCAGCACAACAGAGGACATGCCATCCTGGGTATCAGCTAATATACCCCAAGAAACCATCACCCTTGGGGACCTTAACATTGACTGGGCCCAAACTGTATCTGTACCAGTTAACCTGTATGGTTTCTCTCAGCTCATAAATATACCAACAAGATATAACAAGTCCCCCCCAAAGGCCACTATTCTATACCGGATTCTCTCAACTAAACCCAATAATATCTATTACTGTGGCACACTGTTTGACAACTTAAGTGATCACCTGCCCAATTTTGCTAAGAGGCTTTTATGCAATCTAGTAAAACTTCACACATATAAAAATTTGTGTTAACCTATCCAATTTTAATGTAGACAACTTCATCACCATACTCAACCAATACAACTGGAATATGTTAAAAATCTTTCTTTAGATGAAGCTACCCTCAAATTTAACAAAACCTTTACCAATATACTGAACAAATATGCTTCCATCAGGAGAAATAGAGTTATTCTCAGTCCAGCAACATGGCTATCTAAAAACAGTAAGCAACTAATACTGATTAGATAGAATGCATGGAAAGCATGACCTAGCAACAAATCCCAGCACAAACGTATACACTACTGAGAGATAAGAAATAAAACCTTACACAGTATTAGGTATGACAAAAACATCACTACTTTAACTTACAGCAGGCACAGCAAAATAATCCTAAAAATTATGGTCATCGGTCCAAAGTCAGTAACTCACTTGATACTCAGAAGACACTTCATCAACGGTCTCTAATAAATTTAACAAATACTTCCTTCAAGCTGTAGCCTCACTTATCAAAGATAACTTCGTCATCCAACCAACTCAACTCCACTGATAAAACCCATGGAAGACCACTTCTCACTCAAACTTGTCCCTACTTCCACCATAAGAAAATATCTCTGAAAACTAAAATCTACAAGCTCTGCTGCAGGGAACCTTCCACCTGAATTTCTACAATTTGAAGCTGAAGCTCTGTCATATCCAATATCTATACTAATAAATAGATCCATTCAAGAATCTCATGTCCCAGACATTTGGAAGAAGGCATATATACTTTTTCTTTATAAAGGAGGATGCTCTGCTGACTACTCCAGCTTCAGGCCAACTGCCATTCTGTCACTATTGTCTAAAATATTAGAAAGGTTTATCTATTCCCAATATCTGCAATACCTAACCATAAACAATTTTCTCTCCCTCACACAACATGGTTTCTGTCCCAACCATAGCACCACTACTGCTATACTTCATTTGCTAATAATATTAATAAAAAACAGAAATACTGGAAATATAGTATATTCCTTATTCCTAGATCTGTCCAATACATTTGACACTGTCTTTCACCATAAACTATTACTAAAACTCTTCTCAGTAGTCTTTCCTTCTCCCTCTCCTGGTTTAACAGGTACCTAACAACAGATTCCAAGCAGGCAAAAGGCAGCAAGAATATTCATAATTGCTACCCATTACTATAGGAGTACCACAAGGCTCCTTACTTGGACTCACTGCTTCCAAGAATGCCACTCTTGTACAAAATACAGATGATTCTACACTCATCTACACAACCTCTAAACTACAAAAACTTCAAGAAATTACTCAAGAATCCTTTATATCCATAGAATCCTGGCTAGACATCTCACAACTCCTACTTAACCTCAAAAAGGAAACTACTTTTCACCCCGAAAATATTCTCCCAAAGAAAAACTCTACTCAAAATAACTTCATTAAATAACAACCTGATTAAACAGGTCCCTAATGTCAAAGTCTTAGGAGTCACTGTTGATGACACCATGAAATTTGACCTTTACTTCCAAACTGTTATTAAAAAAACACTAAATGCTCAGCCTCTAACATAGAACAAAACCCTACAAAACAGACAGAACCAGAGAACTGGCTCTATAGCCGCACATCTCCAGGATAAGTATAACATCTCCACTTTCTTTCTGCTCTTCATCTGCTCTCCTCTACTCTGTTACCAACTTTTAATTGTCTTCACCCACCTCACCTTCCACCTATGCCTCTCTTAACTCTCCTTTACCACTCATTTCATTTATATCTCAAAATAAAATCACTCTTACTGTCCACCCTTTGTAAATAACTCTGTACTCTGTATTGTGACATATATCCTACTGCATAGTTATTTATACTATATCTGTATAAAGAATAATTAGTATAAGAATCCTTACTACTGCATGTATAACTACTAACTTATCTATTTTGACATTTTAAAATTTAGTTTAATTATATTCAGCCTAACATTGTTAATAATATATAATTTAAATAACAGGCTGTCTTCATGTTTTTGGCTGTTACAAAATGATGCTAATAAACTAAAATCCAGCATTCAGAAATGGTTAAAAGCAGTCAAAAAAGCTTTAAAAAAGAAAACCATGAAACCCACAAAAATGCATAGCTGGGAAAGAATGTCAAAAGAAACTTAAATTTAAGGAAAAGATGGTTAAAGTAAAGAAACAATTATTTTTTATGTTTAATTTTATTTTAGAGTGCTGTGGCTTTAAGAGTATTTGATTAATTAATTTAACATCATGCGATTAATAGCTTATAAATTGCTGTGGTTTTTACTGGTTATTGTTTCTGAAGAGGTCTAGTGCCATGCAGACAAAAGCGGTTAATAAAGTCTTTTTACTCTAAAGTTCTAAGTTTCTTTTGACATTCTTTCTTGACGATGCATTTTTTTTGTTTTCTGTTGTTGTTTTTGACTACCCCAGTTTTATTGTTTTTTTTTTTTTAATTTGTTGTAAAATAATAAAAATAAAAAAAATCTGAACAGACTTAGTCAATGAAAAAATGTCAGTTTTATTCATCTATGATAAGTGCTTTGTCCACTGAACAAACTTCATTAAATTATCTTTTTCAAAAAGAGCTTTATCCATGGAAAATATATCCATACAGAAGCAACAAAGTCATCAACATTGAAAAACACCCATAAGCAAGAGTTAAGAGTATGGGAAGACTTGTGATAGGCTAACCAAAATATTTAAACATAATTAAAACGAGCTTTAGATACCACCTTACACGTTTAGTTATCTCAAAAAACTTGGTCAAAAAATTAATCTTTGTGACTTGGGCAAATTTACATAATTAGCAAGACCAACTCTGTTAATCACAATGTTCCTATGTTTTCATAAACCCTGTTATTATTTTCATTTATGTATGATAATGTTTTTATTTATCCATTGAAAATTTGAAAAATTAATCTAATTAATCCATTTGGTGGACAAAAGTGCTTATCATAAATAAAAATGGAGTGGCTAAATCTACTTTAGTTTTTCTTCAGTACTTTTACAGAAGAGGAATTAACAACTGAAGTTTTGAACTATTTATTACTGTTTTAATTCCAAGTTTAAGTATTTTTATTTTTCATTTTTGTCAAATAACAAGTGAAGGCTGTTTGCAATTTTCATGCTGGGGCAGCTATCTCATCACATCTCTGCTGTGGTTTATTTATCTATGACTTAGAACTCATGACCAGTTGACTATTGCTGACTATTTTATAGCTTATTTTACCTGCCTTAAGCAGCACACACACCCACAAATACATCATGACCCACCATTCTTTTGCCCTTTGGTGTCTGTGTGAATATTTCTGGTGCTTAAACAGCTTCACTTACTTTTTGATGACACCTAGGTGTTAAACTTAGTTAACGGAAATATTTTGTTAAATGTTTTTCTGCTCTGGGAGTCAGACTTTGATCTAACTACTGGTTTTAATTTTTGGTATGTTTGTTTTATTACTTTTCATTTCATCTTATTTTCTTATCATCAGTTTTCACCTCCTTTGTGGTTTTTCTGAGCTTCTGATTTTTCTCTCCAGACAGTTTTTGACTTTTTTAATTACTGGTTATTCATTGTAGTATGCATGTTTCTCTGTTGTTTCTGATTCAGTCTCTGTGGTATGCTTTCTTTCTTACTTTGATTAGTGTTTTTATTATTTATATTTATGGTTATTTTTATTTATTTATTTGCTTATTTTCATTTTTTTGTAGTTTTGCACTAGTTTTATTGTGTGCTAGAATTTTGATTTTCACTTGCATGCTGACTAATGTTCTCAAACAGGTTTAGGTTTGCTGTCTGTTTTTTACTGTTTATTTTTATTTATTATTTTTTTATTTTCATTTGTATTTTTATTTTTATAATTTTTTGTTTATCTATGGAATTCCCTGGGTCAGAGAATATTCATCTGGGTAATTCCTTCTTTTATTTATTTTTAGGATTCTGTTTTTTTTTTTTTATTCTGAGGACAGTAACTGCTTGCCTTGTTGGCTAGGAGTTATCAATTTACATTTCTGTGCACACAATTGCTTCCATTTTATATGTATATATATATATATATATATATATATATATATATTTATATATATATATATACACACACACACACACACACATATACACATATATATACACAGTAGAGAGTTGAATATCTGAATGCCAATTATCCAAAATGTCAGTTATCTGAACCAGCCTTCCAACGTTTTCAGGTAGGAAAAATCATAATGTCTGAATATGTAAACATTATACGTAGTCACTTGAGCTTGTTTTTTGTGTGAAAACTATTCTTTATTGTCCACTGGAATTGCTGAATGGTTGAAAGTGTATTCCTGCATGCAGAAAAATACCCAAGATTTTAGAAGTTTATTATCTGGTTCAATTATATGTTTGATTACCTGAACAGTTTGATTATCCCAACTACCCTAGGTCCCAATTAGTTTGGATAATTGACTCTCTACTGTATATTTATATATATATATATATATATATATATATATATATATATATATATATACACATACATATTTTTTTCAGGTTTGAAGTGCATGCTTTTGCACTGTGTTCATAAGGCTTTGACACTTTTTTGCCATTTAACCCAGTGACCTACTATGTTGGACATGCTAATTAGCTATGTAAGTTTGTCTCAATCACAAAGATTCATTTTTTCACCAAGGTTTTTGAGATAACTAGACCTGTCGGGTGGTACCTAAGACTTATTTTAATTCTGCATTTAATTAGTTTTGAATATTTTATCTGATTAGCTTATGAAACGATGAAACTAGTAAAACTGAAGTAGACACAGCAGCACTCAGAAAACAAATTGAATTTAATGTAAAGCACTTTTTGTTTGATGTTATACACAAACTTCTTCAGACAAATACAACTTCCCACACCGGAAGTATAAATATAACCTAATCAAACAACTTAATTAGATAATAGAAAAATCAGTTGTAATCATTTAAACTAAAAGGCATACTACCATCTTCATACAACTCACTGCGTTTGAACAACACATAAAAGCAGTAAACAATGTAAAAAATATGTAAAACTCAATACACATTCATATAAGGAAAAACACTACTCAATATTAAAACTGGATATGGTTTAAAAATAACTCAGGGAGCCCTAACTAACAACTTAACAGTTGAGACAAATTGACAACCCTTCATCTTATAAGACTTTTAAGTTTTAGAATGCTACTAATAGAGCAGCATTCATTCAACCCTGGAACACTATAGGCATTTAATCTTATCTGCCAAAATAATTCCAATTCTTCTAATTTTAGGGGTGTTGGACCACCCCTAACATCCTGGACAATTAGATCTATCACTAAAAATTTAAAACTGTGGTCAGGGCAAGATAGAACATGCTTGGCCAAAGCATTTTCAGATTTTTTTCTTATTAATAGCGTAAATGTGCTCATACAACCGGTCACAAAGTCGTCTCTCAGTTTTTCCAATATAGAAAGTGGGGCAAACCTGACACTGAGCCAAATAAACAATCATCTTAGAATTACAGTTCTCCCTACACTTTAAATTATATTGGAAATTATGCACTTTAAATCTATTAGATTGAATAATGTATTTACAATAATTGCATGCTTGGCATTTATACATTCCAACTGTTCTAGGATGTGTCCGTTGATGCTGCTCAAAGAATGCCTTTAGATGTTTAGCTTTCTTATAAATCACAACAGGTTGATTTCCCATCCTGCTATAAACACTGGGGTCACTTCTAAATAATGCCCAATTTTTAAGAATAATGCCAAAACAAGTATTGCTATTAATATTATAAGTAGTAATAAACCTTGAATGTCAGGTTTAGTGATCGTATTGCTGACATTAAACAAAATAGACTCCATATTCCCATCTTGCTCTGTCTGTATAAGTCCCGTACTCAAAATCGGTTTATAAATATTTCTTAATCTCTTATTCGTGACTTCTTCAACAAGGTCATTGATCAACGTTTCAGGATAACCACGATATAGAAACATACTTTTTAAAAGTTTACATTCTTCATCGAAGTCAGCATCAAGACTAACAATATGGGCTGCCCTTACCAACTGGCCTTTAATAACTGCCCATTTCTGGTGATGGGGATGACAGCTCGTAAAGTGTAGGAAGGAATTTGAATACGTGCTTTTCCTATGAATTTTTGCCACATAACTTTTGATAGAATAGTCCTTAGATAACAAAATATCCAAGTACGAAATGGAATCCATACTAAATGTAGATGTAAATTTCAAAAACTGGGTGGTACCATTAAAATGGTTTACTACCAACTTGCTAAACGCTACGTTTCCATCCAACAGGATGAAAATATCATCAAGGTAACGTGTATAAAAGACTATTCTAGCCTTAAAATCAAAGTTGTTAAATACAAATTCACGCTCCCAATGGGCCATAACCAAATTGGCAATACTTGCCCCACAAGGAGAACCCATTGCGACCCCCACTTTTTGCAAGTAGGAATTGTCGCCAAAGATGAAAAAATTATTAGCAAGAATTAAATCCATTAGTTCACTAACTAAGTCCAACTCATTCTTAGTAGCACCATTTTTCTTTAATACTTGGCCCACCCAGTCAGTAGCAATATCATGAGGAATGCACGTATACAAATACTTGACATCTACAGTGAGGAAACTATAGTTTAAGTTAAATTCAAGTCGATTCATTTTTTTCTAAAAATGACCATGACTCTTTACAGATTTGGTGTTCACTAACCAGGAATTTTTGTAAAATGGAATCTACAACTTTCGCACATGAGTATGTGGGTGATCCCCGTCCATCAACTAATGGACGCATAGGGGGATTAACCACATCTTTGTGAATTTTAGGTATCCCAAACAAATAGGGATACCTAGGGTACACAGTAGACATATAATTAAACATATTCTGATCAATCCTACCTTCTATATACATTTCCTCAATAGTGTTTTTGATGCTATTATAAGCTTCATTTGTTTCCGAACGTGAACTAAATATGTAAGAAGGGCTCTTAAGTAAGCTTACCATCCGTTCAAAATAATCAGAACTATCAAACACCACTAACCCCCCTCCCTTATCTGGTTTGCAAATGCAGATGTCATGTGATTTAATAAAATCTAGGCATTCTCTTTCCATCTTGCTTATAGAATCCGTGGTAAAAACACTGTTCCCATGTTTAAAGTTCTGCCTAATGTCTAATTCACACATTTGCTCAAAAACATGCAATAAGGGATGCAAAGGGGGATTAAAAGTGCTCGGGATTCTAAATTTATTACCAATATCCACTACGCCACCTCCCATCATTAAATTGAAATTTAATTTCCTGGTGAAAAGTTTGACATCTATAATAATCTTCACCACATCAAGTTTCTGAGCTGGAACGATGATATGTCACCCCATACATTTACTTCATATTTATGAATGTTTTCAATTATTGATTTATTACTTTATTTTTATGTAAGAATATATTTTCCATGGATAAAGCCAGTTTTGAAAAGATGATAAGATGAAGTTCAGTTAGAAAAAAGCACTTATTATACAAGAATAAAGCTGAATTACTTTGGTGACTATGTCTGGTTAATTTTTTTATTCTTCTTATTATTTTAAATCTAAGTAGTGACTTTGGAAGTTCTGGACTGCTTTTAACTGTTTCTGAATGCTGGATTTTAGGTAATTGACCTGTTTCTGTAACAAAGAAGGAAATGTAGACAGTCTGCTACTCTCACAGCTATTCTCCTTGCATCTGTGATTGTGCTTATATACTTATCCTGTGGACTAAATTACAGATATACACAGGGGTCATGGATGAGACGTGGCTTTACCAGAAGTGGTAATGGCTAGTCATTATTGCATGTGTATCAGCTTCCCTTTGTGCCATACAGATTAGTGAGACTGCAGTTTGCACTGTCTTTTGAATACATTGCCTCTATGACAAATGTACTATCTCATATTATATTGCAGCTACTTAATTTGTGGCATTATTACCTACCTTCAGTTCAGCTGTACTGACACACAGCAAGGACTATACCTATCCTGAACTGGGCAGATGTTTACCTTCACACGTGTCTTGTACACATTCCTTTCAAAATGAACATCACACAAACTTCAGTGTCTACAGTTATGTATAATTTACTGTGTACTTGTGCTTTCTTTAACTTGTAATTTGATATACTACTATGTTTTCTCACAGATGTAGGAGAGAGAGATCTTTGTAAAGAACAAACAAATTCTGAGTTTTTGGCTCCAACAGCTGACCATCTGCTTCCTTCTGAATCTTTTCATCATTCAGTGGGTCTCCTAAACCCATTTTATCCTCCCCAGGGCTAATGCCAATCCATGTCCAGGATGTATGGCTCGATTGAGGATCTTAGTGCAGCATTATACAGCTACCAGGAGTCAATTTGTTATTTTTAATCCCTAACTTTCCTTTCTCCCTGCACTCATTCATGTCATCCTAAAACAGAAGTACGAGGCCTAATGGCATACTGTCTCACCTCCACTGCGACTCACCCAATTCCCTTCTTTCTTCAGTCTATGCTGCATTGCATGTTCCCTGCCTCCACTGGAGATTTAATTGTGCACATGACAGATTACCTTCCCTCCAAGATGGCATCTCCATCTTCCCACACCAGCACCTCAGATATTTAAGCTGTTAATCAAACCCAGCTTGCCTGGACCTTAGTCAGGGATTTATCCCTCTATTCCATAGTGCTGGCTAATCTCTGAAGAGGTCAAAGTTCTCTGTGCATGTAATTAGGATACAGCTGCAGTGTACATGCATATAGTGTTTAGTACACTTTATAAGAAATATGGCCTGCTCAGCCCTGTAAAAACACGCAAAACAATAACACGCAATTGCAATTTACTACCAAAGGCTTCATTGTGGCTAAAAGTCACATGACATACATTCCAGTTAAGTTAACAGCCTTACTTAAAGTCACGTGGCCACATAAATAACATCTGCCATATATTTCTCTACAATTTTTTTACATTTATCAGGCATCAATAACTATATTACACTGTTGATGTATATTATGCAACAGTTACATAATAATCTTTTATTATGTATGTAGCAGCAACTTATCATTTTTCATTAAGTTCACTCTCTTCCTCATTTAACACAGTCATTAAATCTATTAAATTTCTTATCAGGCATTTAGTATCTTGTAACATATTGTGACTGTGGAGTTTTATAAAGTGAATAATTTGCTGAAGTCATAATTCTTGACATAACATCTGAAGCTAGGTTTCTGAAATCTCATGTCACTTACTGCCCACTTTCATTCACAGCCTCACTAACTATGTGCTAACTTTTTGTATTGTCACTGCTGATGAAGTAATCATGTCAAGGCCACCAAATATATCCCAAGTACTCTGGTATATACAATATCAAAACCAATAAAATCCTTTCAGGCTCATATTGGCTATTATTTACTGGAAAATTATAGTTTCTATCTTGTTTCCATTCATGTTAAGCATCTTCCATCAATACTGTAAAATAAGGTAGGTATACTCTAGTTTCCCATGCAATAAAGTTATTAGATAATCTTATATGGATTACAAGTGAGTAGATTACCCTTATGACTTGATACACAAAAGGATATGAGGTTTTTATGCCTTTTGAGACTGTGTTTCTGCCTATGGTTAATTACTGAAAATGTGTTGTATTATTTAGTTCTCTTGTTTCAAGTTAATATACAAAGCTTAAGGTCAATGCACACTGTTTTATAAAGACTCTAGCTGTTGTAGAACAAACATACTTTTTGTTTACTGAAAGACTTTAGTACATGTAATGTTATCACACGCAAGGATGTTTAGTACAATGTGTTAACTATATGCCTTTGTTTTTGTGACACGGCTGATTGATTTTATTACCCACTTTAATTGGTGGACAGGGCATGATTCTGTTAGATATAGCATTTCATTAGTATAATTATAATTTAGTTACAGAATGATCAAATATTTTTTTTTCTCTTTTTGACTAATTTTCTGTTTTTCTCACTCTGTCAGGTAGCCCTTCATCGAAGGCAATTGTAAACCACACCCCGACCCCAAATTGAAAAAAAATGATTCAGCATTCTATTTTGGATAGAGAAGAAGTGACCAGAAGAAAATCTACATAGGAATAAAAGTATTGATGGCTGTTTGTACTGAACAAATGGGAATACATTAAGGGATTATATCTCTGCATTAATCTTTGCAATAATCTGAGTTGTAGTCTCGTTGTGTGTTGCTCTAAGATCCCCTGTTTGATTCACTGAGGATACCAAGTTGGTTCTATCGATAACTGCCCTCCTTACAAGCTAAGTGTTCTTATTAACACGCGCACTGCTGACTACAACAATGCTGCTCACAATAAACAGAAAAAAAAATAATGCAGAACAGTACATTTTAAACATGCATATCTCCTTTATATGAAAAGTCAGCCAGAAGCATTAATAGCACTAAACTTTGCAATATTATGAGTGACAGACTCCTGCTTGGTGTGAGGTGTGGCTCACATTGGTCACCTCCTACTCTCTTCACCAGCTGACCATGCTTGATCACATATATGGCTCTCCCTTAGCCACCTTCCTTTTCAAATAAGCTATTAAGTCATTACAAGCTACACACACATACTTTACCAGCTAATTAAATAATTAAACTTAAAGCAACAGTCTTTCAGACACAAGCAATCATTACTACGACTATACATAAATGGTTTACTTATTTTCAGTATTTACACACTGTTAATACTTTTACCAGCACACAGCCAAACCACCTTAAGAGCATCAAAACAAACAGACTGACATATGTCAAAAAAAGATGTTATACAAAATGAACACCAAGCACATTACAATCTCCCACCGCAATGCATTATGTACATCTGGTGGAATTATTACATTCAAATATCAGTCTGAATCACCAAACTGCACTTAATTTAAAGAGTACAACTTCTTCAAAGAACTATTAAACTACAAAGAAATAAGTTATTGTTAACTTGTATAATACGATTTTTAAGACTTGATCATGGCGACATTCAGCCAAAAACCAAACGAAAGAAAATGGAACCGACAATGGGTACTGGAGGACTGAAACCACCACAAAAACGAATTTGACCTAGGTTTCGTCTTTATTTAGACTTCTTCAGAACAAAATGTTAAAAAGTGGTTACCCACCAGCATTTATACAAGATAAAATGACATCATTGATCAATTAGTCAATTAAAAACTTAAAAGGCAAAAAACATTTCACCATGCTTAAAGCAACCTGAGCACACACCCACACACACACAAACAAATCACTTATAATATGGTGAACATACTGCATTAGTGATAGTAAAAAATTCATAAATACGGTGTCACAAAATCAAATAACAAAATGTTATAATGAAAATGAACACCTAGCATCACACCATGTAATATGTAATGCTAAAAAAATACAATTATACATGACAAGTGAAATTATCAACTAGTCACCCAAGAATGTATTTCAGTTTTAAAATTGGGGCTATACTAATATGATCATTAATACCAGGGAAGACAGTTGCATTCAACCTAAGTTGCCACCTTACTTCACTAATATCTAAATGCAAATCTAAAATCCTACCCTGTACATCCTTAATTATATTTTGCAATATACAAAACTTGAAATGATGTCCATCATGCATTTCAATGTGCCTGTAAAGGGCATTAGTGCTTTTCCTTAGCCTTATATCTGAGAGGTGCTCATTAATCCTCTCTTTAAAGGCTCTACTAGTTTTTCCGACATAAAACGCCGGACACTGTACACACTGTGCCATGTACACCACATTTTTTGTATGACAGTCAAAATGCCCATGTAATCTAATAGGCACACCTACCACTTGTAAATTGGAACCTGTTAATAAGATGTGATGACACACACTACATCTCCCACATTTAAAATTCCCGACGGGCCTACCAGTTACAATGGAAACATTATCACCCTTCTCTAATAGCTGTTTCAAGGACCTAGCCTTCCTAAAAACACATTTGGGATAAGTACCAAGCTTGTCCCATACCAAACAATCTAACCTGAGAAACCTCCAATTGTTGTATATAATGTCCCTGATATTGGGAGCATCATAAGAATAGGTGGTGATAAAATAAAGGTTGTGTTCGGAAAAATGACTACTGGTGTTATCAGTCACAGGTAGAGTATGGCCATCATTATCCACATTAACAATTTGATTAATTGTGTCCTGGTCCACTCTTGTAAGTTCTGTACTTGTTCTACCTCTAATTAATGGCCAGTACACCCCTTCGTCCCTCTTCCATTTAACTTCCTCCAATACAGCTAGACACATACCTTCAGGATATCCTCTCCTAAGGAACATGCTCATTATAAACTTCACTTCCTTCAAAAAATCTAAGTTATCACTAACCATCCTGGCAGCCCTGACCATCTGACCTTTGATAATTGCTCTTTTCTGGTGGTCAGGGTGCCAACTAGAATAACAGAGGTAAGAGTTTGAGAAAATGGCTTTTCTATAGATGTTGGTGGACAAAGAATAATTTTAAAGGGTCTATTTTTAACTTTACATCTAAATAAGAAATCTCCTGTTTACTTATAGAGTGAGTAAACTTCAAAAAATGCACCGTACTATTAATGTATTCCATGAAGGCATTCAAATCATCTTCACTACCTTCCCATACTATAAACAAATCATCTAAATATTGGGTGTAATGTCTAATTTTAGATCTAAAGCCACTGTGTAAAACATATTCCTGTTCCCAGTAGGACATAACATAATTCGCATAGATGGGGGCACAAGCTGCCCCCATAGCTACACCCGTGATTTGCTTAAAGTAATAACCTTCAAAGAAAATATAATTATTGGACAATACCATTTCCATCAAAGTGATGAATACATTTATACGGTCCTGATCATACAACCCAGTCTTAAAAGCTGTTGTTCCAACCATTCCAACCCTATGTCATTGGGTATTACAGAAAAAGATTCACAACGTCAATAGTGACTAAAATGGTATTTTCATTAAATTCCACAGTACGTAGGTTCTCCAAAAACTGCCAAGAGTCCTTCGTAATATAATCAAATAACTTGATGCCTTTTTGCAAGTTATAATCCAAAAATTTACTAATGAAACAAGTTTTACTACGTTTACCATCAACTATAGGCCTGAACTTGACATTAACCAGTCCCTTATGTATCTTAGGAATCCCAAAGATGCCACTCACCACAGGAAATTCGTTAATCATAAAAAAATACTTCGATTCAGCAATTTGTCCTTGCATCAATAAATCCTCAATTAACATATCCACCCTAGCATTTGCAATATTAAGTTGGTTTAAACTGCTTTCCTCATAGGTCTCCCCACTTAACATTATTAACATGTGATTAATGTAATAATTTCTATCGATAACCACTAAGCCACTGCCCTTACTGGGCTTCATGAATCTAATGGACCTGTCCCTAACCAAATCATCCAACAAGCTCCGTTCATCCCTAGATAGGTTGTTTTGACTGTTAAACGCATGAAAACCATTCAAAGACTTACTTTTGTTAAGGTAGTTTTTTATTTCCAACTCGCAGATTTTTTCAAATAAACCAACTATAGTGTTTGAAGGTGGTATAAACTTACTAGGTTTTTTTTAAATTTCACTCCGTCCTTGAAATTCATCTTGAAACATCAACTTTAGGTTCATTTTCCTTGTCAATAGTTTCAGATCAATAAGAATGTCAGATAAATTACCCCTGACTAGGGGCACAAAGGTAAACCCCTTTGATAATAATTCCACATGTCTTGTATTAATAACCCTACTGGAAAAATTGTATACTTTGTAATCACCATGTGTATTACATACTACCAGAGGGTTACTAAGATGTTCACCATTACATATCCCTACTTGATTGTCAATGATGGAAACCAACTGTTCAATACTAACACTAATGTCCCCATCACTGTTGTCAATCAAAACATCATGAATCTGTCCAGAAGTTACATGTTCATTGTTGTCATTCACTAAACTTTCAGGCACCGTATAAGTACTAATATCTGCACTTAATTCAATCAAACCACAATCAGTAATAAACTCCCCAGAACCCATACTATCACCCAGTATTGCCACTTCAGGTGAATTAACATTCACATCATTGTCGACTGAAAAAAACATTGGCAAATTATTTGTACCAACAGCATCCCCAATGTCAACTGTAACATTAGTTTCCATAGTGACATTTAGTTCTAAAACATCGTGGCCAAGGCTAAATAAATCAACATTCTCACAATTGCAAAGTTCAGCATCTACATGCCTAATATGTTCACTTGTGCATTCACTATTTAATTCATTCAAAATTTCAACATCGTTCAAAATGTCATTGTTGACAAAAATACAATTTATGTCTTTTGAATTTACGTCCCCCGTGTTCAAAACGGAAACGTCATTGAAAGGGAAATGAAGTTCATCTTTAAACTCACATTTGTGAAGCCAATCAGTTGAAACAATATCTAAGCTAATTGTTTCATCCCCAACGCTAGTAGCAGCACGCTCCTTTCGATACAAGTTAGTCATGTTAGCCTCAATGGTATTAGCCTGATTGCAAGTGTTAACTTCCATACCATTTACGCTAGCGTTTGCTGATTTAAAGTTATTGACATCCACCCCACAAGTGAAATTGCTGACCAGTCCAAAGTTACTCAAAACCTGATTACCAGCAAATTTACTCTAATAGTAATGAAAGGGAGTCTCACCTTCAACAGAAAGCGTGCTTTCCGAAATTACCTTCTCCACTCGGTTCGAGCTACATTGCGTTGTTGCTGTCTTGCTCCTTGCTGCACGTAGTCGCTGAATTCGCGCTTCCCTGTTGTTGATTCATCTGGACACGACCCTTTAGCCTCTCTGAACGCCTTGGTCCTTCTTCTAAAGGGAACTCCTCACCAACCACTCTCATATTAGTACTTCCTGTTGTTCTCGTCACTTCCACTCCCCCACTCGATACCTGATTGGCTGTGTGATCTTGACGCCAAGTGTTGCCTTCAGAAAGTGGATAAACTGTTTTATTCTTATACTCATTGGTGTCACGAGCTATTGTGTGTGCTTTTCTCCCATGTATAATTGCACAATGTGAATCTACACTCGCCAACAAATTAGTGTAGTTAGTGTAATAATGCTCAAAGTTTAAGTCAGCTGTAATGGCTTCATTATCAGTCTCTAATTCAGTCATAAAACCAGCAATCACCTGGTCATTGTATTTAATAATAATGTTCATGAGTTCAAGACCTGTTTTATCATACAATTTATGAACTTCCTCCTACATTTCATTTTTTCCTTCAATTCCATTTGGATATTTCCAAGTCCGTAAACCCCGCGGTACTAAGCCCAACTCGATATTTTTATGCAAATAACTGTTTTCAATCTGCAATTTCTTCAAGGAAAATAACTTTTTCTCAAAATCTCTCAAACGTTCAGTTAAGGGCTTATTAACAACCCCCCCTGGGTTAGATGTCATCACATTATGTTGAAAATTATAATTGTTGACCTTCCACTGCATTGCATCTAAGTTCAATGAATTACCTGCCACATTTTTGTTTCTCAGTGCTGTACTAGAAGCCCCCAAATCGGTATTCACCTCAGGAGGACTGGAACATGGCACTACAGCCACCACTACTCTGGAAACCTTGTGGCCAGGTAACGAACCTCCAGAATCTGACTCTGCCATGATGTTTGAACCGTTTAGCTGTTTGCTAACCAGTTGCTGTATTTGTATTGTGTGCTCAGCCAATTGTTGGTTAATTCGTTCCAACTGCCTCAAAATGTCTGGTCCACCAGCACTACTCTCCATGACAAAAACCAAACACAAACCAAAAACCAAATGAAAGAAAATGGAACCGACAATGGGTACTGGAGGACTGCAACCACCACAAAAACGAATTTGACCTAGGTTTCGTCTTTATTTAGACTTCTTCAGAACAAAATGTTAAAAAGTGGTTACCCACCAGCATTTATACAAGATAAAATGACATCATTGATCAATTAGTCAATTAGTCAATTAAAAACTTAAAAGGCAAAAAACATTTCACCATGCTTAAAGCAACCTGAGCACACACCCACACACACACACAAACAAATCACTTATAATATGGTGAACATACTGCATTAGTGATAGTAAAAAATTCATAAATACGGTGTCACAAAATCAAATAACAAAATGTTATAATGAAAATGAACACCTAGCATCACACCATGTAATATGTAATGCTAAAAAAATACAATTATACATGACAAGTGAAATTATCAACTAGTCACCCAAGAATGTATTTCAGTTTTAAAATTGGGGCTATACTAATATGATCATTAATACCAGGGAAGACAGTTGCATTCAACCTAAGTTGCCACCTTACTTCACTAATATCTAAATGCAAATCTAAAATCCTACCCTGTACATCCTTAATTATATTTTGCAATATACAAAACTTGAAATGATGTCCATCATGCGTTTCAATGTGCCTGTAAAGGGCATTAGTGCTTTTCCTTAGCCTTATATCTGAGAGGTGCTCATTAATCCTCTCTTTAAAGGCTCTACTAGTTTTTCCGACATAAAACGCCGGACACTGTACACACTGTGCCATGTACACCACATTTTTTGTATGACAGTCAAAATGCCCATGTAATCTAATAGGCACACCTACCACTTGTAAATTGGAACCTGTTAATAAGATGTGATGACACACACTACATCTCCCACATTTAAAATTCCCGATGGGCCTACCAGTTACAATGGAAACATTATCACCCTTCTCTAATAGCTGTTTCAAGGACCTAGCCTTCCTAAAAACACATTTGGGATAAGTACCAAGCTTGTCCCATACCAAACAATCTAACCTGAGAAACCTCCAATTGTTGTATATAATGTCCCTGATATTAGGAGCATCATAAGAATAGGTGGTGATAAAATAAAGGTTGTGTTCGGAAAAATGACTACTGGTGTTATCAGTCACAGGTAGAGTATGGCCATCATTATCCACATTAACAATTTGATTAATTGTGTCCTGGTCCACTCTTGTAAGTTCTGTACTTGTTCTACCTCTAATTAATGGCCAATACACCCCTTCGCCCCTCTTCCGTTTAACTTCCTCCAGTACAGCTAGACACATACCTTCAGGATATCCTCTCCTAAGGAACATGCTCATTATAAACTTCACTTCCTTCAAAAAAATCTAAGTTATCACTAACCATCCTGGCAGCCCTGACCATCTGACCTTTGATAATTGCTCTTTTCTGGTGGTCAGGGTGCCAACTAGAATAACAGAGGTAAGAGTTTGAGAAAGTGGCTTTTCTATAGATGTTGGTGGACAAAGAATAATTTTAAAGGGTCTATTTTTAACTTTACATCTAAATAAGAAATCTCCTGTTTACTTATAGAGTGCGTAAACTTCAAAAAATGCACCGTACTATTAATGTATTCCATGAAGGCATTCAAATCATCTTCACTACCTTCCCATACTATAAACAAATCATCTAAATATCGGGTGTAATGTCTAATTTTAGATCTAAAGCCACTGTGTAGAACATATTCCTGTTCCCAGTAGGACATAACATAATTCGCATAGATGGGGGCACAAGCTGCCCCCATAGCTACACCCGTGATTTGCTTAAAGTAATAACCTTCAAAGAAAATAAAATTATTGGACAATACCATTTCCATCAAAGTGATGAATACATTTATACGGTCCTGATCATACAACCCAGTCTTAAAAAGCTGTTGTTCCAACCATTCCAACCCTATGTCATTGGGTATTACAGAAAAAAGATTCACAACGTCAATAGTGACTAAAATGGTATTTTCATTAAATTCCACAGTACGTAGGTTCTCCAAAAACTGCCAAGAGTCCTTCGTAATATAATCAAATAACTTGATGCCTTTTTGCAAGTTATAATCCAAAAATTTACTAATGAAACAAGTTTTACTACGTTTACCATCAACTATAGGCCTGAACTTGACATTAACCAGTCCCTTATGTATCTTAGGAATCCCAAAGATGCCACTCACCACAGGAAATTCGTTAATCATAAAAAAATACTTTGATTCAGCAATTTGTCCTTGCATCAATAAATCCTCAATTAACATATCCACCCTAGCATTTGCAATATTAAGTTGGTTTAAACTGCTTTCCTCAAAGGTCTCCCCACTTAACATTATTAACATGTGATTAATGTAATAATTTCTATCGATAACCACTAAGCCACTGCCCTTATCAGGCTTCATGAATCTAATGGACCTGTCCCTAACCAAATCATCCAACAAGCTCCGTTCATCCCTAGATAGGTTGTTTTGACTGTTAAACGCATGGAAACCATTCAAAGACTTACTTTTGTTAAGGTAGTTTCTTATTTCGAACTCGCAGATTTTTTCAAATAAACCAACTATAGTGTTTGAAGGTGGTATAAACTTACTAGGTTTTTTTTAAATTTCAGGTGGTATAAACTTACTAGGTTTTTTTTAAATTTCACTCCGTCCTTGAAATTCATCTTGAAACATCAACTTTAGGTTCATTTTCCTTGTCAATAGTTTCAGATCAATAAGAATGTCAGATAAATTACCCCTGACTAGGGGCACAAAGGTAAACCCCTTTGATAGTAATTCCACATGTTTTGTATTAATAACCCTACTGGAAAAATTGTATACTTTGTAATCACCATGTGTATTACATACTACCAGAGGGTTACTAAGATGTTCACCATTACATATCCCTACTTGATTGTCAATGATGGAAACCAACTGTTAAATACTAACACTAATGTCCCCATCACTGCTGTCAATCAAAACATCATGAATCTGTCCAGAAGTTACATGTTCATTGTTGTCATTCACTAAACTTTCAGGCACCGTATAAGTACTAATATCTGCACTTAATTCAATCAAACCACAATCAGTAATAAACTCCCCAGAACCCATACTATCACCCAGTATTGCCACTTCAGGTGAATTAACATTCACATCATTGTCGACTGAAAAAAACATTGGCAAATTATTTGTACCAACAGCATCCCCAATGTCAACTGTAACATTAGTTTCCATAGTGACATTTAGTTCTAAAACATCGTGGCCAAGGCTAAATAAATCAACATTCTCACAATTGCAAAGTTCAGCATCTACATGCCTAATATGTTCACTTGTGCATTCACTATTTAATTCATTCAAAATTTCAACATCGTTCAAAATGTCATTGTTGACAAAAATACAATTTATGTCTTTTGAATTTACGTCCCCCGTGTTCAAAATGGAAACGTCATTGAAAGGGAAATGAAGTTCATCTTTAAACTCACATTTGTGAAGCCAATCAGTTGAAACAATATCTAAGCTAATTGTTTCATCCCCAACGCTAGTAGCAGCACGCTCCTTTCGATACAAGTTAGTCATGTTAGCCTCAATGGTATTAGCCTGATTGCAAGCGTTAACTTCCATACCATTTACGCTAGCGTTTGCTGATTCAAAGTTATTGACATCCACCCCACAAGTGAAATTGCTGACCAGTCCAAAGTTACTCAAAACCTGATTACCAGCAAATTTACTCTAATAGTAATGAAAGGGAGTCTCACCTTCAACAGAAAGCGTGCTTTCCGAAATTACCTTCTCCACTCGGTTCGAGCTACATTGCGTTGTTGCTGCTGATAAAACCTCCCTTTTGGTCTTGCTCCTTGCTGCACGTAGTCGCTGAATTCGCACTTCCCTGTTGTTGATTCATCTGGACACGACCCTTTAGCCTCTCTGAACGCCTTGGTCCTTCTTCTAAAGGGAACTCCTCACCAACCACTCTCATATTAGTACTTCCTGTTGTTCTCGTCACTTCCACTCCCCCACTCGATACCTGATTGGCTGTGTGATCTTGACGCCAAGTGTTGCCTTCAGAAAGCGGATAAACTGTTTTATTCTTATACTCATTGGTGTCACGAGCTATTGTGTGTGCTTTTCTCCCATGTATAATCGCACAATGTGAATCTACACTCGCCAACAAATTAGTGTAGTTAGTGTAATAATGCTCAAAGTTTAAGTCAGCTGTAATGGCTTCATTATCAGTCTCTAATTCAGTCATAAAACCAGCAATCACCTGGTCATTGTATTTAATAATAATGTTCATGAGTTCAAGACCTGTTTTATCATACAATTTATGAACTTCCTCCTACATTTCATTTTTTCCTTCAATTCCATTTGGATATTTCCAAGTCCGTAAACCCTGCGGTACTAAGCCCAACTCGATATTTTTATGCAAATAACTGTTTTCAATCTGCAATTTCTTCAAGGAAAATAACTTTTTCTCAAAATCTCTCAAACGTTCAGTTAAGGGCTTATTAACAACCCCCCCTGGGTTAGATGTCATCACATTATGTTGAAAATTATAATTGTTGACCTTCCACTGCATTGCATCTAAGTTCAATGAATTACCTGCCACATTTTTGTTTCTCAGTGCTGTACTAGAAGCTCCCAAATTGGTATTCACCTCAGGAGGACTGGAACATGGCACTACAGCCACCACTCCTCTGGAAACCTTGTGGCCAGGTAACGAACCTCCAGAATCTGACTCTGCCACGATGTTTGAACCGTTTAGCTGTTTGCTAAACAGTTGCTGTATTTGTATTGTGTGCTCAGCCAATTGTTGGTTAATTCGTTCCAACAGCCCCAAAATGTCTGGTCCACCAACACTACTCTCCAAGACAAAAACCAAACACAAACCAAAAACCAAACGAAAGAAAATGGAACCGACAATGGGTACTGGAGGACTGCAACCACCACAAAAACGAATTTGACCTAGGTTTCGTCTTTATTTAGACTTCTTCAGAACAAAATGTTAAAAAGTGGTTACCCACCAGCATTTATACAAGATAAAATGACATCATTGATCAATTAGTCAATTAGTCAATTAAAAACTTAAAAGGCAAAAAACATTTCACCATGCTTAAAGCAACCTGAGCACACACCCACACACACACACAAACAAATCACTTATAATATGGTGAACATACTGCATTAGTGATAGTAAAAAATTCATAAATACGGTGTCACAAAATCAAATAACAAAATGTTATAATGAAAATGAACACCTAGCATCACACCATGTAATATGTAATGCTAAAAAAATACAATTATACATGACAAGTGAAATTATCAACTAGTCACCCAAGAATGTATTTCAGTCAATGACAGGACCAACATAAATTATTACTAATAGTCACCTTTCCTTAAACCTCAACAAGCCTTGTAATCTAACTTAAAACCCTTAACACAAGTAGGATAAATAAGAAATGGAGCCAGCTAGAAGTATGGATAAAAAATATCAACCCTCTGTACTAGGAGCTGCTGAAACATGGCTTAAGACTGAATTTTGTACCACACCATACACTGATCAGTATTATCAGTTTTTCTAAGGTAATCAACCAAGTGTACTTCCTCACATAAACAAGCAACTATAATGTTACCTTACTAACCCACATATTAAATTTAACCTTCCCGGTTGGGAAGCATACACTAGCCCTGTCCCCAAAGTAAGCAGACTAAATAATCCTTCAGACTTTAGAACAATCTCAAATATCGTACACCTGTCCAACATTCTAGAAAAAAATTAGCTTACAAATAATGGACTCCATATCACCTTCTAGTAGACAATCAGCAAGAATTTAGAACAGGCTTTAACACCACCAATTCAATATCCTGTAACTTATCAAATATGCAATAATATGGGACAATGCCAAAAGAATGGGCCAAAGAAAAGGAGCTATCTTCATTGACCTAAGAAAAGCATTTGACTCTATTCATCATAATCATCTCCTGTTAGTGTTAGACTGAAGAGAATTTAGAGACTGAGCAATAAAATGTTTCTCTTTATATCTTGTCAACAGTCAGTTGCAATAAGTAATTCACCACAGTCCTTGGCACCCAACAAGAATTATACAGCTCATCCATTTTACCCATAAAAATTCCAAATGAAACTTTCTACCTCAAGTTAAACAACAGAAACACCTAGGTTCTAGATCAAAACTTAACATTCATACCACACACAGTAACAAGGAAAATAGAATAGCATTTAAAACTTCTCTGCAAATGTACATACTTTATAACTATAGAAGCCACAAAAATGATCAGAAATGATATTATAATCCTTTGACTTGAATACCACATACCTACCTACCTACTGTAGCCCACAACTCCTCACAAAATATTAATATGCTACAAACACCTTTGAATAAAATGTGTCACTTTTTTGCACAACATAAACAGTACCATTGTACTACACTTAACAAAACAAACAACCTCCCTATAATAGTCTGTGCTGCAGTACTAAACTCGCTTAATCATGAAATAATAAACTTAAAGTACCAAACACCAGTTAAAACTGACTTTGTCCAATAGACAATCACTTAAACCCTATTCTCCATAACTGGCTAAGCTCATGTTCTGCAAAAAATTACATTTAATCTATTAGTTGGTGAGAAAGCACTTTCAAATATAGCATTTGGACCTTAAAAGACACTACCCCAGTTAGAAACTGACAAAACTAACCCACCTTAATGTGGAGCTTTAAATTTCATAAAAAGTGTAAATGTTGATGTAGTTTTGACACCGGGTAATATCTGAATCAGTACAAACCTGCTTAACTAAGTATTCACTCATTCACCTTTGATTTTCCTGAAGTATGTTTTACCTGAAGAAATCTTTCCAAATGTGTACTACTACGTCTTAGTACCAATGTTTCCAAATTTTCCACCACCTATTTACTACATGTATTCAAACAATGTATTTTAAAACTCTTATGCTATCTTGTTCAGTGCTTGTAATTACATGTTATTTTACTAACTGTTATTTGCATTTGTAATTGTGTATTGCTTGTGGCCAAGTTGTGGCTGAAAAGGGTACTTGGACCAGACCATTTATCTGGTGAGCAAATATTAAAAAAAAAAAAATATATATATATATATATATATATACACACACACACACACACACACACACACACACACACACACATATGTGTGTGTATACTTATGCGTATATATGTATATACACAATTAATTCTCTATCTTTCATCTTATCAGTAAAATATTGAATTAAAACTCTGACATTAGTTAGCATTTTAATAACTGCTCTGTTTCCTGTAAAGATGAATGATTATCTTTATGTTTACCATAGTACATCTTTTGAACTATTTGTCTTTCCCTAACTTTTCAAGTGCATTTGCACAATGCTGTGACTAAAACAAAATATATCTCATAGGCAAATTCAGTTCAAGAGTTGAGATGTGGACAAGGACTAAGGCTTTAAGATTGAGCTGATATTATGTCCAGCCATCTATTCATTTATCTGTGTCATTTATTCATCTTTTTTGAATTCCCTGAGCTTACTTATGGACATACATAGCTGGCAGCCAACCAAAAGCACTTAGAAGTTTGTTTTAAGTAGGTTGGCTCCTGTAGGAATGCTCTACTCAAGGCATCAGCAATGAAAATTTGCATATATAGTTTATACTGTGCTCTTAAGTAATATTTTGTTTATAAATTCACTAACATCTTTTGGTGTCTAGCAGAAGCCATAATTTGTACAGGTGTATGATCCTACACTGTTGCAACAGTCATGGAATGATTTCCATTTATATATGAATGCCAACATTACTTTTTCTATCTGTTTGCATCCTGTGTGTATGTCAGTCAAAGATCTGGCTCCATATGCTTTTGGTTCTATGTGCTACTGGCCTGCTTTTTTGAGGAAGTTATGTACCTATGCATGCTTGTCTGGCAACTGGCTGATTAAGATATATCACAAAATTATAAAATCTATTGTTTCTTCTCTGCAGCAAATGTAAGTGAGAAACCCTTGAAGACTGGTATAAATTATATCCTTTTCGTATACAGTACCATATTATACAGTTTTAAGTGCTAAAAGTGAGTTGTTTTTACTTTTTAAGTTTGTTTATAAGAGCAGTCCCTGAAATTTTACTTGGAGATGAAAATAATTTGTCATTATCAGGAAAGACTGGAGCCACAGTGGCTCACTACCTTAATTGATGTCTAAGCTAATGTATTTCTATGCCAAATGCTTCAATATCTATTTCCTATTTCCTAGAAAGAAAGTAATCATTTAGGACTTGCAGATAGAACGCTTTACACTGAACATTAAAATGTGTGATGATGTAGTGCTCTTCTAAAGAACCTGTTTTGCTTACCCATAATGTTTTGGATTATGTGTAAATTACTGCTCAGTGCATACTATTCCATCATTTTGTGCTTGTGGTTATCAAAAAAAAAAATGAGTAGACAATAAAACTAACAAAATCAAAAACCATAGCATAATCTTCATTTCTTTTAAAAATCATTTGTAACTTTAATATGAGTATAACTGTAATTAAAGCTGCAAAACAAAGACATTTCAGTCTGGCAGTTAGCAGAGAAGATTAAGGAAACGAGCTGTTAATGAACTACTTGCTGTGGTATAGTGTTCAGTTCCCTCAGCCGTCGTTTATCAAGTGTGTGATCTTGAGCTAGTCACTTAACCATACAGTGGACTTGAGGCAATTATGAATTTTGACTAGGCTAATAACGGACTGCTGGACTGCATGCCTAGTAACCACTTATGAACCTCTAAAGTGATCAGTGCAATTCAAGGCTGGAGCCTGTGTGACAAGATTTTTTTTTAACATTTCAAAGCTCTTATCATGTTCAGAGGACCAAAGCCAAGGGACTTTATGCTCAAGTTCCTTCTTAAGTGGCACTGCAATATCCAACAGATAGGAATGAACTGCATGATAATGGACTTATCCTTTGGGCTCTGCATGTTATCCATTCAACATCAGGACCAAAAACCTAAGAAGTGAAAATATAACTCATATACATGAGATGAGATGAGATACACAGATCAGGCATCTGGCTTCATGAAGTTTGAAACATTTTTGCCTCGATCTGTCCATTAGTTTAAAATATTACATGTTCCTGCTTGGTATCCCCCAAACAAGTAAACTATCTAATGTTTACAACACCATCTAAACCTTTAATTATTTTATCAACTTCCCTTTGAAATAATTTTCCAGCCAAAGATATTCTGAAATGGAAACTCAGAAATATTTGTTTACTAGTTTCAGCTACTTTCATCCAGCGTTATTTGCCAAAACACTCAACTTGTATTCAAGAATGAAATATATTTCACATTAAGTATGCCTGAAACTATTTCTTCAGTGGTCTGCAGATGGTAATTTTTCCTGATGACCCATTTGTTTAAGCCTTGCAAATCAATACATATATTTTATGTGGCTTTACTACAGTTACTATGCTGGTCACCAACTCTATCAATTAAGCTTGCTTTACAATTATATCAGAAGACACCACTCTTTTTAATTCTTAGTCTTTTCTCTAAGGACGCCTCACTTGATTGGTCTTTGGAGACATTTTAATATGATGCTCATCTGGGAGATAGACTAACCCATGAATAAAACAGGATGCATTTGTAAAATATAGCTCGACACTTTTGGAGCAAGGTTTGGATGTACTTTGCAGTTGTTTCATACTAATTCTCTGACACTGTGTGTTTGGACACTTCCTCTGCTTGCTTTAGTGATTTTCAGATGCCTCTTTCATAGTCATACTTGTTCTTAGACACAGTCACTTCAATAATACTCACTGGGTCTAACCACAAGACTCTAGATGCTACCAGAAGGCCAGACATTTACAATAAAACCTGGATGAATGTGTCATCAGGATTGTGTCTTCTTTCTTCTTCTTCTTTCGGCTTTCCCAGTTAGGGGTCACCACAGCAGATCACCTGTCTGCTCATGATTGGTAGTAGAGTTTTACAGTGTCGAGTTGCCTGCCCGGTGCCCAACCTTCCACAGAAGGCACACACATGCACACACTCACACCTAGGGCCAATTTTAGAGTGTCCAATTCACCTACAGCATGTCTTTGGGATGTGGCAGGAAACTGGAGCACCGAGAGGAAACCCACGCGACCACAGGGAGGACATGCAGACTCCACACAGAAGGCACCCTAGCCGGGGATCGAACCGGAGAACATCTTGCTGTGAGGTGACAACGCTAACCGCTGCACCACCATGGCCATCCTTATTTTAATACTGGCTAATTTATTACAAGCTGCGCAACTAAGAAGATCAGAATGATTGTTTTTTGACTGGTACTATTAAACTTTTATTTTCTACATTTGTCTTGTCAGGGCAGCATAATCTGAATCCGTAGTTTCAAAGTATGAACTGAGTAAGTCAGCAGAGTGCATATAAAATTACAAACTGAACCAGAGAAGCTCAATGCTCTAAACACAGCTTCTAAAACAATTTTAGATTTAGCTCCATTGTTAAGATTTAAGTGAATGTAAATTGCTTACATGTTTGGTCAAGACCCCTCACATAACTTACAAGCCTTGTTATGAGCTGCCATTTCTACACTTTTAGGATTGCCACCTTTTCATCCTTGCATTTCCTGACAAATAAGTCTCACCACCTGTGGAATGAGTACAAACCCTTGCCTCAGGGTGGTCATACCCATTTTAGCAAGGCTTGCCCAGAAGCATCAGTTTTTAATTGCCACACAAAGTGCCTGCACAGACAATCTTAGATGATATGAAGCCATTCACAAAGTATTCCATGGCACTCCCTAATCCTGCTATCTACTGGCAAGTGCTCCTTTGTTTTAACTTCACTTCTTGCCTCTTAATATTATCCAGAATACCTTTTTGTTTTACTAAACATTGTCTTAACTGTCAGCTTCTTCCTATATCATTTTAACACATCATCCTAAATGGCCAAGAGTATACTGTAATAAATATCTAAGAAAGAATTTAATTAAACTGTGAGTCTGGAGGCCAGAAGGCCACTAGGAGTTTTAGAGATTTCTTCCACAATCTTTGATTCAATGGCAGCCTGAACAAAAATCATGACTTAGGAAAGTAACTATTTTTTCCTAAGGAAGAAGTAAGTTATATTCAAGGCTTAATGTTCAAGAATGGTGCCAGAGTAGTTACCAATAAACTGAGAAGTGGTTACCCACAAACTGAGAAGAAAATGCTCAAGAGGGCACATAAATCATATGTAGAATGACTGTCTTCCTCCCCACCCCTTTGGTGTTAAATTGGGATGGATGTGAAAGGACAAAGAGCCATAATCATATATTTCAAGTTGCAACTGTCATACATCTACATAGCGTACTGCTTCAGCCCTATCCACAAAAGGCAGACTCCTTCTGTCTACCCCTGTGAAGTCAAACTAGGAAGAAAGTGAAAGAACACACACAGCACAAAAACATATTTCAGTATATTGCTGTTAGTTGTACATATGCAGTATGCCTCCTATCCCCTATACCTATTTGATAGCCGCTCACATAAACATCTGATTTTAATTGTGAAGAAAGTGGAAAAATAACACATACAGTAGTTTATATAACCTTACTGGTCCACACAGTATACTGGCCCTAGACAAGCTACAGTGGCCCTCTGTATATACCTCTAAGGTGTGCTTTTGAGGAAAGTTAAAGAAACAATGACTACTCTGTTCTCAGCCAACACACAAACTGGGGTCACCTGTGTGCACTCCTCTGGAATTTTTCTGTGAGGAATATTAATGAAATAATGACCACAGGGCCCCTGCCCCAAACACAAACTATAATGATCTCTGTGCCCACCTCTGAAGAGGTTTACTTCTGGACTAGGTGTGACCTATGGAGAAGACCTTGCTAAGCCACTGACACAGCCAGGAATGATGGCCCCAGAAGACTTGAGTGTCTAGATGATCTGGGATGTAGTCTATACCTTTTTTTCATAGGTTCATAGGCTGGTACTAGGCTATCGGCCCTAGGGCTTATACAAGCTAGCCATAACAATTCCCTGGCTATTTCTTCCCATAGTATTTACTTCCCTGGACCCCTGTCTAGCAGGGTGACTGACGTGATCCCCGGGGTGAATTTCCTATCTTCCATCCAATCATCAAGGTTCCTTTTCAAGAGGGCCAAAGAGGCGCTCTGCCTGACATATATGGCCAGTCTATTCCAGTGTCTGGGGAGTTTCTGGGTCAGGAACCTATCCCTTCAGCATGTTTTGTTCATTGTGATGACAAGGTTTAGATCCCTGGAGCGTGTGTCTCTGAGGGATTGGGATTTCTTTAAGTGTAGCATGTCCAACAGCTCTGGGTTTGACATGGCCTTATATGTTAAGCAGAGATTGCCTCTGAGTAGACGATATGTGACAGAGTATAGGTGGAGTTTTTTTAGATGGTCAGCATAGGACATCTGATGTTAGGTATAGGAGTTTCCTTTACCTGAGCTTATATACGGACATCACGTCATGTGTTTGGCAACAATGTCGAATCTGCTGAATTCATTCAGCTGATTCGACATTGTGCCATTTTGTGCATTTTGACTTTCGTTTTTTTATTTCAGAGTTTGAATGGAAATAATTTCAATGTTGAACATTTTAATAGTAAACCTATACACACTGCCCCTGACAAACCACATTATCACAAGATAGAAACATTCACAGAACATCAATCCACATACAGCACAGTTTTGAGGTGGAGGAATTCCAAGCACCTAAATAAAACCTATACAAAGACAGGAAGAACACACAGATTCCACACAGATGGAGCCACATCCAAGAACTCAGACAGGGAGACAAGCACTGTGAGATGGCAACACATCCAGCCTAGACCCCACAAAGATTGCCACTTACTATATGCAGAAGTTTAACTGTGATATATATATATATATATATATATATATATATATATATATATACGCGCACATCTTTATATATATATATATATATAAATACACTTTAGCCCCCCTCCCCCAGCAGACACACACATACAAGCTATAAGCCACAGCAACAATTGCTTTTACACTGCATTTGAATGCAGATAGGAAATCCAAGCTTGACAATGAACATTTTAGGGAACATACTCCCAGAATGATTCCATATACCTTTCAAGTACTCACCATACCTGGATTTCCTGACAGAAATCCTGATTTCCAGATTTCCTCACAGAAACCCTGATTTCCTGACTGTCTGGAAAAATTTCCTGACAGGCAGCTAAGTGCTTGTAGTCACATCTTGTGCATACACTGAAATGTCTTTGTCCACCACCTAGAATTGTCTCATGGTGTTGATTTTACTTCTATTTTTGTTTTTTAAGCTTTATGCCATTGTTTTACATTCTTCAAGTTCCTCATGCAGCCTTTTCTGTTGAATGTTAGTTATCTTACTTGCAGTGCCATACATATCCAGCGACGTATTAAATATTAAAGCTTTCAGTGCTTTATTAGCTTTTGAGGCCAGCTCTCTCAGAAATCTGCTCTGAGATGACCATGTACAATGTCAAATTCTCTCTCATATCAAAGAATCATCCAAGTTACTAGACTCATCATATTTTGCTCTATTCTTGAGCTCTTTATATAATCACCAATATTCTCTTTGAGCACCTTGATTTTTCATGAAAAATAAACACCTTATGTAAGGAATTTTTTCTTTGATCACAATATGACTGGAAATATATCTCATGACTTCTACGTTGTCTCTTTCTCCACTTTTAGGTTAAAAGTGTTAGATATCTGTATAGCTTCCTCATCTGTAACATGTAGGCATGTTATACATTGTTGTCACATATTAGATTTTTTTAGCATTTTCTGTAATTCCACTTGCTGTGAGATACAGTTCAAACCTCTTCCATCCAAAGTTATCATGCAGCTTAAGATATATCAGAGATTCAAGTGTAGACATGTTGAGCCAAAATGAAGAGATTCCAAATGATAAATGCTGAAGAAACTGGAGGTTCAGTCATTTTGATTTTTCAGAATATGAAAAACATGATTATTTTTGAGAAAAAGAAAGAGAAATGAAATGTTAAAAATACCTTTTTGGAGTTTTTACACATTAAATGTAAATGAGAACCATTTTAACAATAATTGGTGATTAAATAAAATCAGACCGAGGTTTGATGAGATTTTAGTTTGAAATGCAGAAAATGAATGCTAGAAAAACTGAGCATTTAGGAAAATGGAACAGTTCTGTTTGTCGAGTGATTTTTAGAAAACAAAAGAGACTAATGTATAGTCAGGTCATATAAAGTGCCATTAAAATATATATTTTATTCTGACTGTTATGTAGCAGATTAGTTGGAGCAGTGGACTCATCTCAGTTTGGATTATTCAAGGGCAGGTCATGCTTACTAAACCTGGTGGACTTTAAGGTCACCAAAGCAATGGATAAAGGCAAAATGGTACATATTGCATACCTTGACCTGTCCAAAACTTTTGATACAATTCCCCTCTCAGGCATTATAGAGAAGCTGAATAAACTGGGGATAAACCCGTATGATACTCACAGGATTGCCAGCTGGCTCATAAATAGGATGTAGGAAATCAAAATAGGGGAAGCTACCTCTACAAAGAGACCAGCACTAGTGGATTTTCTCAGGGTTCTGTGATGGGATCTCTACTGTTTGGCATCTACATTTCTGAAGTAACAGCTAATACCAAAACACTTTGGCTGACCAAATTTGCAGATTATTGGAAGCTAAGAGCAGCCATTGAATCCCCCAAATGACTTGGCCATCCAACAGGAAGGTTTGTCCCAAATAATTAACTGGTCACAAAATCATGGACTGAAACTAAATGCCAAAAATGCATTAATGCATCATTTGGGAAGTCATCTACCCCAGGGAACTACCATATTGACAATATTCCTCTAAGAGTTGATCCAGTTGTTCAGAATATGGGAAAATATGTGGACAGTGACCTAACATTTGACCAACAGGTGTCCATTATTGTAAGAAAATCCTTCTATCTTGCACAGTTTATAAGCAAAGGAACTGTATCTAGCTCTAGGGATGTCATTGGCCCTTTATTCAGTCCTCATTAGGCCAGTCATTTAATACAATTCCCTCTTTGGCAATTATTGTCCGGACACATGCAACAACTAGAATGCCCACAGAGCTATCTTACTAAAAGGATACAAGGCGTAAACAACCTGTCCTACATGGAC
>NC_056744.1:647635125-647730125 GCF_019279795.1 Protopterus annectens | reverse complement strand
AGACTGGATGGTCTCTGTGAAGAAGCTATTGAAGATATTTGCGATGTCCACTGGGGATTTAAGTTTACATGCAGATGGGGTTGAAGTGGGGATTTGGCCTGAGTGCAGAAGTTTGCTTAATCCAGCCCAGAACTTTTGAGGTTTGTTGGGATGTTTTTGTTGCAAATAGCAGTAGAAGTTTTTTTTGTCAAGAATGATAGATTTTTTTAGTGTCATTCTTTAGCTGTCGATATTTAAGTTGATCATGCGGGGCTTTTGTTGAGCGCCAAGTGGCCCAAGCTTTGTTTCTGAATATGATTTTAGATTTGGTTTCTTCTGAAAGCCATGGTGCAATTTTTGTTTTGGTTCTGATAGAGCGAGCAGGGGCATGTGAATCAAGGATGGTAAGGAATTTCGTATTGAAGTGATCTAGCGCTTCATCCAGTGGAAGTTGTTTTAGAGCTGACCGATTGCAAGCCTTGAGTTCATTTTGGAAGTTGGTCAGGTTGAAGTTCCTATTGTTCCTTATAGTTTTATAGGTAGGCTGGTGGGGGTTATCTGCCTTGAGCTTAATTATGTATGTAAGACAGTGGTCACTTATGTCGTCAGGCAGAGTCCCTGACTTATACATCTGGGGATGGCTATTGATAAGTATCCAATCTAGGGTACTTTCTTTACTATTGGGTTTACTAATCCTGGGGGAGGGGGATATGGTCTGTGTAAAATCATATAGGTTTATATGTGCAGTAGGAGATTCTGAGGAACAGGTGTTCCAATCAATGTTGAAGTCTCCAAAGACAATGTTTTTTTTGGGGCAGTTACTAGATAACCATTGTAGGATGTCTTCTAGGGTGTTAATGTTCTTACCTGGGGGAATGTACACACAGACAATGCCTCTGTATTTGTTTTTGTTGATTTGTAGTGTGGTAATAAGAATTTCTGCATCATTATGCTGGGGAGGTTGTAGGGTGTCTGAGGTAACAGGGTAGATTTGTAGAGTATGACTACCCAACCACCCCTTCTTGTGGACCGGTGTAATCTAAGTATATGATACCCTGGAGGTAGTACCTCATCTTCCTTAGTTGTAGGGTTAGAAAAAAGAAGTAGCGTCAACAAAGGATTTATACTGAAAGTGCTAATCAAAAGGTATTATACTGAAAGCGCTAATCAAAAGGTATTATACCGAAAGCGCTAATCAAAAGGTATTATACCAAAAGCGCTAATCAAAAGGCATTATACCAAAAGCGCTAATCAAAAGGTATTATACCGAAAGCGCTAATCAAAAGGCATTATATCGAAAGTGCTAATCAAAAGGTATTATACCGAAAGCGCTTATCAGGTTTATGAGCCAGTGTGTTCATTTTATTTTATCTTATCATCGTATATTTTATTAAAATTTTCAAGTTTCAAGTGTTTTTAAGTGGAATTGGTGGCAGAACCATTTGTTTTTGCAGTTGTAGGTTTTAGCCAGGTTTCTGTGAGACATAATATATCTGGGGAATGAACTGCTAGGGCGGCATGCAAGTTATGGATTTATTGTTTGCTTCTGATGTTTAGATGACAGGCTAGGAATGAATTTGGGGGCCTATTTGACAGATTTATATTAGACGGGTTATTGGTATGGGATCTAGGCACAGCAGGTGGGTATGGGCCAGGGTTAGGGTGGATGTCTCCATGCATTGTAAGGTTATAGTGTAATCTAACTATGAGTTTCAGTATTTTATTTATAAATTTTTGGTAGTTTCTGTTTTTTGGACTGATATAACTAACTAGCTCTAATAGGTTGATCGTATTTAGGGGTTAAGGAAATGGGAGATAGGGGAATTATGAATTGTTCATTTTTATTTGAAATTGTTGGGGTTGAGGTTTGGAATCTATGGTAGTGGTATCCTAGGTAGTACTGATTTTCATAGGAGGAGTAGAGATATGGAAGTAGCAGGAGGGGCGGTAGCAAAAGTAATGGGAATACTTTGGATACTAGCATTGCTACTGGCTGAGGCATTGTATTGATAATATATTTAGAGCAGAATGTCTTGAGAAGACTAAGTAATTGGCAGCTGGTAGAGGGTAGATCTGTTGATTAGCAGGTTACTGTTGATAGGCTAGTAAGGAGGAGGAGTGGTTTAGGTACTATAAATTTAGAAGTGGTAGGGGTGGGTGGGCTTTGGGGGCAGGGTGGGGCACTTAGCGAGCCAGACTGCAGTGAGGACGAGTGGAGCGGGGCTACACCAGATCACAAGATACTTGTGGAAGTACATGCAGGGTAGGTATTATACAGAATGTAAAATGGTATATGTCTGTTAGAGTTACACAGTCAGGTTAGAATACAAATTTGGAAGAAATATAGGATTTGTATTTTGCCTTTAGAGGCAAAATCAACTAGCAACTTTATGTTAGCCAATTTTAGAAGAGTTTAAAGTTTTATGAGGGCTCAGGAAATTAGTTGCCAATGCAGTGGACTCAGTTCAGTGATGAGTTATACATAGATTATATAGAGACAATTTGAAGATAGTAAACTTATGTAGACTTTTAGGTTAGAGGGGCTGGATGGTTAAGCCTTCCATTAGAGTCACAGGTAGGGAGATGTCCTTTAGCGTTGTAAGTCTTTCAGTGGGAGCAGTAGGGGGACAGTACCTAGAAAGGGGATATAGAGATTAGAGTTTCTTTTCAGTAAATAAGCTTGAGAGCACAAGTTAAAAACATTTAAACAAGCAACAGGTACACTAGGAGCTTTACTATCACAAATAGTTGAGACAATAATCTTTAAGTTTAAGCTGTAGCATATATAAATGTTGTTGGAGAAAGCATTTTACATCTAAAATATTAGTTTCGTAAGTATTTATTTATTTATTGTTTTACTGATGCTTTTTACCAGGAAAGTTCAACTGGGTAGAAGCCCGTTTTTAGGGGAGGCCTGGGCAAAAAAGCTCCAGATTATTACGAAACATTTTAAGAATAATAAGTAAGTTTACAATCTTCAAAAATAAAACAAAAACATATGCAGTTTAAGTAATTATAACAAATTAGACATAATATAAAAACATTGGTTAAGAATCGATATGAGGTATATGACAGTCATTTAATACTTAGAGAAATTTTAAACAGTTTGTAGAGAAATTAAAGGCAAGTTAGTCTAATACAAATAGGAATTGCAATAGGAATTGAGGGAAAAACAGACGTTATATTTAGACAGAAAGTCAGGAAAGAGAATTAGTAGTGAGGAGGTAAGTGATGAAGGAAGCGTAAGGAGAATTAAGGAATGAAAAAGGTACTTGTTCATAATTAGGGATATAGTTTATCCTGATTTTGAGCAAGAACAGAGACAGATTTCAGCTAGGAAATGTCTCAAAATGGTTGGGAAAGATGGGAGGGAGGGTATAGATCTGATGGATACAAGGAAGGAGTCTTAGGCCTTAGCAACCTTGTACAAGTACAGACAATGTCCAGCAGATTTGTTAGGTTTGTATACAGACAGGAGTTTTTGGTCACAGGATCACAATGACCGACTGGGAACATAGTTGTGTAGAATGTTTTTTAGTGCTGGACAGGCAGATGGATGCTGGATAATCTTATAGGTGCTAAGAAGCTGTGTGTGCATTAGTTGATGTGGCAGTTCTAATCAATTTATGATTTTCAGTTGTATAGATTGGGAGGTTCAGAAAGGGGTATGTGCTGCAAATTTAGCAACTTTGTTATAGCATTGTTCAAATTTTAATTTTTGTGAAGCCTGGAAGTTAGTAAGGATGGGAGCACCATGAAGAGTGGGGAGGAGATAAGTAGTGGCAAGTGTAGTTTTAGTTGCGTCAGTGAGAAAGTTTTTGGCTCTGTAAAGCATCCCTAGTTTTTATAAGTTTTTCGTATGTAATTTTGTATATGCAGGTCGAATGTAAGATTATCATCCACTATCACTCCTAATAGTTTGCTATGAGAAGTGACTTCAATGGTCATATTATCAAGAGAGAGGACTTTAAATTTTGTTTTTTCATGAGAGGGGGATTTGGGTGAAAAAAGTACAAATTTGGTCTTTTTGGGGTTGAGCATGAACTGTGAATTACGAAGCCATGTTTCAGTGGCTGTTAAAGCTTCCTGAATAATTTTTTGGAGGTGTACCATGTTGGCAGATGTGCAAATGAGAGTGGAATCATCTCTGTATTTTATTAGGATGGCCTGTTGTGTGGAAGTATAGAGGGTGTTGGTGAAAATGTTAAAGAGGAGGGGACCAAGGAGAGAGCTTTGTGGTATACCGGTGGTGACTGGGAGGTAAGGAAAGAGAGCATGGTGTGCCATTTTACTGACACCTATTGGACAGGTAGCTTTTGAACCACAGAAAGATGGGCTGAGACAGACCTAGTGAGGACATCTGAAGTAGAAGTTTGCTGTGAGAAACTGTGCTTAAGGCTTTAGACAAGTCTAGAAATAAGGAAGAGACTAGTTTGCCATTATTTCTAGCTTTATTGACAGTATCTATATAGGTTAAGAGCACAGTGCTAGTACTATGGGAAGGACGGAAGCCATGTTGTGTAGGGGATAGGAGTTCTTCCTGCAGGAGACAGTCTAACAATTGTTTTTGAATACATTTTTCAAGTAGTTTGGTGAGGGACATAAGATTGCTATAGGTATAAAGTTATTAATGTCTGCTGAATTTCCTTCTTTGTGCAGACGGATAATATGTTACTTTTTCTAGAGAGAGGGAATATGGAATTCCTGGACTGATCTGTTTATAAGGATTGAGACAGGATAGGCAATGCTATTGGCTGCTATTTTTAGGTACTCACTTGGAAGGTTATCAGCTGAAGAAGAGCATTATTTAAGCTTGTTTAAGAGTAGTTTTATATACTTTGGTGTTGGTTTGCTATAAGGGGAAATGTAGGTATTGGAAAATATTAAAATAATACCACCACCTTTCCTCTTTACGTGGTCGGTCATTACAGATGATATTATAGCCAGGAGGTATAACTTCAGAGTTGTTCATGCTGGGTTTAAGCCAAGTTTCAGTTACAGCGAGAACATTATATTGGGTAATCTAAGCATGTAGTTCAGTAGTTTTATTTCTTATACTTCTATCATTTGCGATATTCCCTTTCTATTCCATTCATGTATCAAATAAGGTATCTAGCTAGTTGGGCACCAGATAATGTTTCTCATATACTGGACATTACTGATATGTACCACCCAGTGATAGGCTCACCAACAGGTTCTGAGTCGTACTACCTGCTATGGTTAAGGCATGTCTTCTTGTGAACTTTAGCAATGCAGTGCAAGACCCCTGTCTTAAATTTTCTGTGTATCTCTTGTACTGCACCACTCATCTGAGTTTGCATATTTTTCTTCCACTAGTGTATCCGCACCCTAAGGATAGATAGATGTTTATCTGCTCAACCTGGCCTTACTTACTCAGGTATACTTTACACAACAATGTAGTCTCAATGGTTGCACACAGCTTGCTCCGTTCTGCAGCACATCTGTAGAGTTCATGGCCTAGATAGTGTTAGTGATAAGAGTAGCGGACACATACCTCTCAACTGTACAGATTTTCTCAGAATGTCCAGATGCTTTACTCATATTTTTAGCTTGTTAGGCATAAAATTGTGGTTTTCTGGCAAATCATTGAGGACTGAAGTCAGAAGATAATGACAGACATTTGAAATTCAGAAGTCATATCCTTCAGAAAATTCATGATAATGTAAAACCTGTTATTCTATCAACTTTCTAAGTTTGTAAGAGCAATATTTAAAAATTGTCCCTATTTTTTGGGCTTTTATCCCTCATTATTTATGACTTTGTCCAGATTTCTTGCTCTAAGAGGTAGAGCTATGCAGTATCTATACACTTTCCTAGTAAGAGTAGGTGCTTACAGATGATAAGAGATGCTTCTTAAAAGTCATAATGGATAGGTAGCTAAAAGATGTGGTCTGGAAGGGAATTCCATATTTTAGGAATGTATAAATCAAATGGTTTGTTACTGTTTCTCTCTACTGGGGTCAAGATGAACTTTATATGAAGGCCTCTGGGTTTCTGGAACAGCATCAAATAAGTCGATTTCTGAAAGAGCAGCTCTACGCTTTGTATCCGACCCACACCGAGGTAGCTGTGTCTGCCAAGCCTTTTTCTTTTGCATTGACGATAAACTACAGTGATGGTGGAGCTGGAAATATATTTTCAAACCTAAAAGGTCTTGTTTAACCCATTCCCAAACTATTTTTGAAGAGGGGTTAAGTTACACCTTAAAAGAAAAAGTCAGTACTGTTTCCGCCGTTTTAATTCTAAACATTTAGGATGACCCGTAAATATCTTAAATGAAAAGCTTGCCTATATGAAGGTTTCGTCGTTGACACGCTTTTGTGTACGTTAGCAATGAACACAGTATAGCCTCCTGCTTACCAGTTCCACATTCAGTTGTCTTGCCGCATGCCTTAGTAAACCCCATGGCATTGCATATTGACTTTTTTTTATGTGCCAAACTACCGCTAGAGAGCAGTGTTGTATTTTATTTTGGGTCATCGGGTCAGTACAAATTATTACAAAAAAAAAAAAAAAAAAAACACGAGAAAAAGACCTTCGGTTGCTTTGTACTTAGTACGTGATCTTTTTTAAAGTCACGCAATCTGCTAGGGATTAAAAAAAAACGGAATTACTTTTATTATACAGAAATGATTTATGTGACCTATCTAACAGCTGGTATGTGTCACGAACTATTCAGTAATCATTTTAACGTGTTCCTCGCGACTGTATCTTTTGACTATAATTTTGTGAAAATGTCTTTTATTATCAATTACAGAAACACGCCTTCAATATTTATAAAATGATTCAACTCTGCTGATACTAAGTATTTCAATACTTTTTTTTAAAAATATACCACTGAAACTACATTTGTGCAAGTTTATTTAAGCTTACTTTAACGCAACAAGAAGGAGACAGAGCAGGTTATACTGATTATTGTGGATAATAAATTAAAATAAAAACTGAAAACATTGTTAATATAATTTCCAAGTAACACGACTAACTTCTGCCTGAAAGCCTTAGTGATAAACAATAAAAAATAAAACAGGATAAAGATTTCTTCCGGGGTCCTATGAGTCTGCGGAGGGGGTGATGTTCTAAGAACGGAACTGTCTGGTTGCAGGCTCCACCAATAGGAAGCTGTCTGCGCTCTGTTTCAAGCTACCCGTTTTGCTCATACACTAGAATAAACTTCATACGCGCATTCGGTAACCCTTTCTTTGCTGGATATAAACCTTGACTGACATTGTGTTTACAATGTATAATATATATATATATATATACTGTATATTACAGTGTATATATGATTTCTATATTTCTGTTTTATTGTAATATATATATATATATATATATATATATATATATATATATATATATATATATAAAACAGCGGACAATTTAAAATAAAACCTATACTGTCTTAACAAACATGCAGAATTTTGGACTTATGAAGGTTTGTAATATACTCTGAAATGCACTAGCGTAGTGAAAGAAATGTTGAAAGTTTGACCGGATTTCATTATATATAAAATTAAACCCAGTATCTCCACAAGTATGAAACAGACGAGGACGACTGCACATGGGGCTATCTGAAAGCCGGGACACAGGACGTGACTACAGTCGTTTCGTTTGCCTGTTAGCTTGTTATTTGGGACAAAAGTATTTTCTTTAGACTTCAACAAAGCAAAAAAAAAAAAAAAAAAAAAAAGAGAGAGAGAGAGAGAGAAAATGCAACGCTAGGTACAATAGTCGCTGCACTGCGGGTGGAGTTTAAGGAAAAGCCCCTCCCCACGCACAAAATACATAACATATTAATTGAAGCAAAGATCCACTGTCCAAAACTGCATTGACACACCACTTACATGACAATGAACACTCCCTGATTTAGTGTTAAACCTCTTCTCTGGGGTTAATGAGCTTGAATATTTGCAATTTGGCTCATTCTTTAGTTTGATATCAGATCTTTCTAATTTTGATCATATTTTAATGATTGTAAATGGCAGAACATTTTTATAAATTCATGTAACGAATAACTCCTAATGAGTGAAATCTATGATTTTGCTCTGAGCACCTGCTTGTAATGTGTGGTATTACCTAATTTGTAAGTTGAAGAAGTTAGTGGTATGACAAAGATTTGTCAAAATTAAAATGCTTCATTCCCACCAAAAGCTGCATGTGTATAGTCCATCAGACATCTTGGGAAAATACATAACCTGTTAACAGCACAAGGATGGACATGGGGAAGGGAATGGAAGCATACCTCTTAACCATCCAGATTTTTGCCTCATATGTTTTGTTTGTTCCTAATAAAATTTGTGATTTTCTGACAAATCACTAAGGATTGAAATCACTAAATAGGATCTTAGGTTCATAGATGAGTACTAGACTAGCTGCGCTTGTGAACCATTTAAGCCTAGCCAATTACCCATGTGAAAATTAAACCTTGCACCCAGGGGTGTAGCTAGGATTTTCAAATTTGTACTCACAGCTCTCAAACTGCTACCCCCCTCCCCAGCCAAGCTACGGCCATTCTCGTAATTCACGGTTCGCTCTTTTAGTGTAGATGAAGAGGCATTCGCTGTAATGCCTCTTCAGTAATATAATATAAATTCACTCAAACTCGGTTCCTTGAATTGAAAATTAACCTGAAATGTCAGTTCTTTGAAAAATGCAGCATGGTAGTTGAGGTAGAGCATTTATGCTTTTGTTTTCTGTAACTAAGGTACAGGTTTTGAGCTTGAGTAAATTACTAACCACCTGCTACCCCTAACTAGGATATTTCATTCACACACACACCCCTACCTACCTCTTAGTGCAAGAAATATGGACAACGCCTAAAATAAACAGGGACATATATTAAATAATGCTCTCGTGAACTTAGAAAGTTGCTAGAATAACAGGATTTGTGCTAGTATGAGAAAGTTGCTAGAATAACAGGATTTGTGCTAGTATGAATTTTTCTAAAGGACATGAAGTCTGAAACTCAAATGTCTGTCATTATTTAGCAACTTCAGCCTTTAAATGATTTTCTAGAAAATCACAAAATTTATGAGGAACAGACAAAAAATATGGGGCAAAAATCTGGACATTCTGCAAAATTTGGACAGTTGAGAGGTATGCTACCTACCTACCACACACACATACACACACACACACACACACCTCTCAACCTCTTAGAGCAACAAACTCATAAATAAAACTGAGGCAAAGGCCCAAAAATAAGGACTTTTTTTAAAATATTGCTCTTATAAACTTAGAAAGATAATAGAATAGTAGTTGGTCTTGCATTAGTACAAATTTTCTGAAAGGTATGAAATCTGAAACTCAAATGTCTGCCATTATTTTCTAACTTCAGTCTTTAAAAATTTGCCACTAATTTGCCAGAAAACCGCAATTTTATGAAAAACGGACCAAAAATGTGATGCAAAAATATAAAATTGCCAGACAATACAGCTGGGAACCTGTCAAAGAAGGGACACCATTTTAATATGAGCACAGTTAACTTAGAGCAGCTGATAAAATTAGAGAATCTACATGCGTTTCTGAAATAAAAGTATTGTATAACTCTGATCATTACAGTTATTTATAAAACTAAAGTTATCCCTGCTATTTTGCGGAGAGATTATTAGGGGGAGAGCAACATTTTGAGCCAAAATCGGGGACAGTTGAGAGGTTTGGATATTCCTAATTCTATAAAGCGATTTATTTGCACATACCTCTCAACCTCTTAATGCAGGAAATCTGGACAAGGCCAAATATATTGGGGAACATACAAACAGTACTAAAAATTGACCTTGTATAAACTTAAGACAGTTGCTAGAATATCAGGTCTTGCTTTAGCATGCATTTTTCTGAAGATTATGACGTCTGAAACTTAACGGTCATTATTTAGTGACTTCATTCCTAAATGATTTGCCAAAAAAAGTTTTATTTTGCATTTTACAGCACGAACACCAATAAATATCTGCTAAACAAAGCAATGCAGTCTCACAATGAAACTAGACGTAGCATTAAAACTTCTCTGCCCTTGAAACTCACATTCATTGAAACAGCATTAAAACCCACATTCAAAGAAAATACATTTTGCCAGTGGCAGATAAAGATTAACTTTGGGCTGTTTTCAAATCATAGGCCCCTTGCACATGAAACATACATGTGCTCTTTGATACACCTTCCATCATAAAAGTCTACTCAAACTTCTACAGTCCACCAGTATCAGTAAATATGCACAATCTCTGAACTTGTAAAAGCCATCTACATAATTCCACATTAGAGAAATCTGTAACTAATGAAGAGGCTGCTGCTAGCAAACAACTTTATATTTTATGGTTTCAGCTACAAATAATGTGCCTGTTGCCCTTGAGGAATAAATTGCCTATGTTGCATTAAAAACAATGATACGCTAGTAATATTGCAATAGGGAATGGATGGCAAACTGATAACAGGTTCATAGTTACTACTAGATATCTTCGCCAAAACAGACTACAGCATCCACCCCCCTTTACAACACAGTATAGTATCAGCAATGCATCTACCTAATGTGGGAGAAGAACCCACAGCCTTCTGCATCAAAAGCAAGTGCACTACCTGTTGTGCTATTAACAGTTGAAGCAGACTCTGCATAAGCAGCACTAAACTTAAGTTCCCCTGCAGCTCTCATCTCCTTGTAAAATGTTGACACTCAGCTGTATCTCTGAACTTTGCAGCACAAGAAATCTGGAAAAAGCCAATATTTATTGGGGGTGGGGGGGACAAAAGCCCAAAAAAAAACAGGGACACATTTTAAACATTGCTTGTATAATTTTGAAAAGTTGCTAGAATAAAATGCTGTGTTATCACCATGCATGTCTTGAACCCAGAACTTCTCACTTCACACCTTAGCACAAAAAACCTGGACAAACATCAAAATCAATAATGGGTGAAATACTTCAGTTCTCACCATAGCTCACAACCATTCACACCTTAGCACAAAAAACCTGGACAAACATCAAAATCTGAACAAAGTTCAGAAATGGTGGTGGTTAGGGACTTTAGGCTGTTCTTACCCTGAAGCAAAGGTACAGGGTTTGAGCCTGAACACCTATAAACAGCAGGTGTATTATGTGTGGGGCATTTACACACACACATGAATCCATGCAGCCACCTTCCGATAATACCTTTGTTTCCCGCTCGCAAATCCATTGCTTGCCTTCCAAGTTTGTTTCCTGTGAGCTCACTTCCTATGCTCCTTAAAGGAGCCAACACCCTTTAAATATGTACGTTTTTTTTCAAAAAGCTACCCCCTTTCTAAAAAAGTTGTACTGAAATCAGTACAGTGCGTATGCCTCCCGAAGTCCCTGTTTGCACCTATAAAGTAAATATCTCAATCATTATACAAACCTTCCACAATGAAGGTGGAAAGATTCAAACCCTGTACCCTTGCCACAGAAAGCAGATCATTAACAAATCAGAGCTTTAGTTCTCTGCACTAACTGTCCATATTTATTTAATTTATTATTTTATTTTATTTACATTTGTTGACCGGGAGAGTCTGACTGGACACAGGTCCGGTTTCAGCAGAGGCCCGGGGAGAAAAGCTCCACATTAAGTATTATTTACATTATACAGTTAAAAAACATAGCACTTAAATATAGACATTAGTCCAGTTAAGGACACAAGACAAGAAAACAGATGTAAAACAGCTGGAGAACATAGTTGTTAGAAAAATATGTATTTGAACATGTATAAAGTGCTAGTTTAAAAGCAAATAGTATATAATGCATTTTATTCTATTTACAATATGGCAATAAGAATGATTTTACATGTAATTGCTTGAAGCTTTGGAGCTGCAGTGTATTTGAACTCTGACCCTGGCAGTAGCCAGCTCAGCAAGCTTATGTTTTTCACTAATGATTATCTGCTGGGTCAGGAAAATTAAATGTATAAAGCATTAAATATTCCTATTCCTTCCTCTGAGATAATTGACCTTGTGAATGTATCAGAGATAAGACACAGCTGCTAAAGTAAAGTTGCAAGAAGAACAAAGAAGAGTGAACCGACTATTGTATTCAAGCAAGCCTGAGACCTTAGAAGAGTAACATTTACAGAAAGACATTATAACAAACCAGGTGCTAGTTAAATGGATTATTAACACTTGTATATTGTGTATATAAGCTGTGTTTTTTTTGTATGAAGTATACTCCTTGAAGGCTTATAGCCGAGACGTCAGAGAGAGAGAAGCTGTTCCTTGTTTTAATAAATTCATCAAGTGGATTCTGTGGTGTTGTTTTTCCATTTGTGCTGCTGAACCTAGTTGCTGTTTTTTATATGTCTACCGATCCACAACTCCACTTGCCTCGTATCTTCAGGGATACTACAGATGGCAGTCAGCTATCTTTGGACAATTTTTTGGCTAACACAGCTGACAGAGGTGAGCGACAAGCTACCCAGAAAAATATTAATGACAATAGTACTGTTTGGGAAAAATGGGATGAAGACCGGAGAAAACGTTCCTCAAATCCGTTCTCATGCATAGGCAGAAAGATACCTCTTGTGGCCAATGCAGAACAGAAGGTACTGTTTGAGGATCTTGAAAAGAAAATGTGGAAGGAAACGGCCACATATTATAACATTTGTGGTCTAAAAAGGTATGTGGAAACAGAGATTACTCCCAGGGGTTTGAGGGTGTTCAAAGATCCTACTACACCCTTTGATTTAACCTCTGAGGCTGACTGTGCGTTCCACAAAAGGTGGGTGAACGCGGCACACAACTGTGTGACCGAATGGTTACACATCCTGATCGAACGTGACCAACTCAAACAGAAGGAACTTTGTACTGAAATTAAGAAATTGTGTGCAGATTTAACTAACAATGTACCCGTGCCTACACTTGAAACATTTCTTAAACAAACCAACCAAAAACTCAAAGAGTACGAGGCCACTTTAATTGAGAGAAAGACCAACAAGTTAATGCGTGATTTACGGGATTATGAACAGAATAGAGCGTTCTTGTCGAGAACGCAACGTAACAGGAGAAACAAGCAAGTTAGATTTCCCTCTAACTTGCCAGGCAACCAACTGCATTATTCGTCGGCATCTGAAGGTGGCTATACCTCATTTGAGGATGAAAATTTCGAGGCAGAGTATCCAGGGCTTCCACAAGCTGGACAGTCTGATAATTTTCGACAGACTTTCAGGGGAGAGTCGAGTGCCAATTTTCGTGAGTTCAGGGGACAGAAACGCATGCGCGAACAACCTGTTAATACAGGGGGACAACGTTCTGAATACCAAGGACATAAACGTGGTAAACGATAAATATTGTACTGTAGAGAATATTGATACTAGTGAATATGTAATTAATTTATCTACACATCAGTTTACAAAAATAGAATTAGCAGTACTGAATAGGGGCTTGAAATTTGTTCCGACTGTGGTATCTAGACTTCAGGATATTCAGAAAGATGTATTTATTTTCGGCAGAAAACTACATGTGAAGCACTTTTTTAGTAATAACCCATTTTCTATGGTTGTTAATAATAGCGATACTAGTAGTAATTCCATGGACAGTTTTCATTCCTGTATGTCTGATGATGCCATCAATGCTTATTGTAAACTAGATACATCTAAAGTATCTGGTAGTAGCAAGTTTGTTCCTAATGTGCTCAATGGGGATGTATGCAACTGTGTGAATTTAATTAATTATTTCACAGAAACTGCGTATAAGGAATTTATGAGTAACAAAGCAAATATTAAGTATAATATGCAATATAATGAATGGAAGGCTTTGAATAATCTTGCTAATTTAAATAAGGTGGTATTTAAACCATCAGATAAGGGGAATAAATTAGTAGTGATGGAAACAACTATGTATTTGGATATGTGTATGGAGCATCTTGCAGATGCTAACACATACAAAATAGTAAATGCTCAATATTATACTCATGCTATAGATGAATATATCACACTTATAAATAAGGGGGTAAGATTAGGTTATTTCTCAGAGCAGGAGGCTAAACAGAAATTCAAAGTGGATGGTTGCAAAATGGCGTTATTTTATTGCCTGCCAAAAATACATAAAAATTTGCTGAAACCACCAGGTAGGCCAGTAGTTTCAGGTAGACAGTATTTTTTGCAAAACTTAGGCATTTTTTTACATCATTTTTTTCTACCATATGTGATGAAATTGCCGTCATATATCTCAGATGTGTTTGATTTTCTAGATAAGATCAAAAAAGTAAATTCCAAAAAACTATGAAGTGGGTGACCATTGATGTGAAGAGTCTATATACAAACATTCAACATAATTTTGGTATTGAAGCTATTAGACTGTTCTTAGGAGATTCACCAGTTATTGAGTATATAGTAGAATTGGTTTATTTTTCACTTACACATAATTTTTTTGAATTTAATGAGAGTATTTACCAGCAGATTTCGGGTACAGCCATGGGGGCAGCTTTTGCCCCAATGTATGCGAACCTGGCTATGGGCTTATTCGAGCAAGAAATCATTTATAAGCACAATTTCTTTAATAAACATGTTATACAATATTATAGATACGTAGATGATCTCATATTTTTAACAGATGGGAGTGAGTCAGATATACAAAACTTTATAGTGGATTTGAATAAGAACAAACAGGGTCTACAACTAGTTGATTTAAAAATTGGACCTGTGGTTCCTTTTCTGGATGTTATTCTTGATATATCAGATGGCAATAACTTAATTACCTGTTTGAATCGCAAATTTCAAGGTGGGTTTCAGTATCTAAATGGCACTAGTGGCCATCCCCCCCATACTTTGAATGCCCTCCCCTACAGTGAAATGCTGCGGATATATAGACTTTGTAACAAACCTGAAATTTTTGATAAAGAATTAACCTCTATGGTACAATCCTTCAAGTCTCGAGGTTATAGTTATAAGATGTTGTGTGATAGCATGGACAGACTTTTTAATGGACAAACCACATATAATAATAGCTTGAATATAAATCCCACCAGTGCTCAGGGGTACAAGATTAATAAAATATATGATACACAAGAATCCATTTATTTTGTAACTACTTATGGTTCTTTTACAAATATATTTATAAAAATTGTTATACAATTTTGGAATTACTTATGCTCTTTAAATGGTGTGCAACAGTGGTTGAAATGTAATCTCCAGTTTTCATATCGTAAGGGGAAATGTATTAAGGATTTTTTGGTTAAAAGCAGGTTTTATACACCACCACTTGTATTACACAAAAATCCTATTAAGTTAGGTACATTTGGTTGTGGGAAATGCAAGGCCTGCAAATATATTGTACCAACTTTTGATGTCATTAATAATGTTAAATTTAATGTTAGAAATATGTATAGCTGCAGTACATTAGGTGTCATCTATTGTTTACAATGCCCATGCAAGAAGTTCTATATTGGGGAAACCAAGAGGGCGTTTAAACTAAGACTCTTGGAACATATTAGAAATATTGACCATTGTAAAGAGGAAAGTCCTGTAGCATTGCACTTCTCCCAGTTTCATGAAGGAAGAAGTGATTTTCTTAGAGCAACTATATTAGAACAAATTCATATACCTGCTAATTGTTTTATGGATGTTAAATCCATTTTAATGCAAAAAGAAGCTTTGTATATTTTAAAGTTTAAAACAATGTCTCCATGTGGTTTAAATGAAGACTTTAATTGGAAAGCTTTAATTAGCTAATTGATTGATGTTAAATGGATTATTAACACTTGTATATTGTGTATATAAGCTGTGGTTTTTTTGTATGAAGTATACTCCTTGAAGGCTTATAGCCGAGACGTCAGAGAGAGAGAAGCTGTTCCTTGTTTTAATAAATTCATCAAGTGGATTCTGTGGTGTTGTTTTTCCATTTGTATTTGAACTCTGACCCTGGCAGTAGCCAGCTCAGCAAGCTTATGTTTTTCACTAATGATTATCTGCTGGGTCAGGAAAATTAAATGTATAAAGCATTAAATATTCCTATTCCTTCCTCTGAGATAATTGACCTTGTGAATGTATCAGAGATAAGACACAGCTGCTAAAGTAAAGTTGCAAGAAGAACAAAGAAGAGTGAACCGACTATTGTATTCAAGCAAGCCTGAGACCTTAGAAGAGTAACATTTACAGAAAGACATTATAACAAACCAGGTGCTTTGCAAGGCTGTATTATTCCCATAGAAAAACTTTTAAAATGTATAACATCAGCTTTTTCTTATGAATAGAATATTGTAGACAATAGTGATGTAGGTGCCCTGTGACTAACCACGTCAGTAAGGTGGGCACAGCTTGAATGTAAGACGATATAAAATTGTGTATTTCCTGCATCATGTCAGACAAAACTCTGTACTTGTATGTTTTTTTGCCTCCTGGTGTACACTAGTAAACTTTTGCATCTGAGCCTCCTGTGTTGTTATCATTTGTTTTTATTTAACAGTTTGGTCCTCCTTGGACCGGAATTCCCTTGGTAAGCTGCAGATCAGAGTGTATCGGTGGTCGAATACTGCGCAGGAGAAGTTACCAAAACGGTTCTTCTTGAAACACAAAGACCTCCGACTGAATTGTCGTCTTGAGAGGCTGGCCACTTTCTGATCTGCGGCTGAAGAGCGGTCTCAAACTGGTCGACCCAGGAGGCTCAGGTAGGAAAATATTTGCCTTTTTTCTGTTTTAGATCAGGGACTAGGTTACAGTAAATGTCATTGTCAGAGATTTGTTATACAGATCAGGGACAAAAGGGAATTACTGTATATTTTGTCAGAGATCAGGGAAACAGAATAAGGTAGGCAGTTATTCTAGATAAACTGTGTAAGGAACTGAAATACCACGTGGTGAAAAGGGTTACGTAACATTTTTTTTTAGAATGGGAAATCAGTGCACTAAAAAATCGTGAGATCCGCCCCTAACTGATGACGCAAAATATATGCAATTACAACGGACTGATAATGTAAGGTATTATACAAAATGGGTTAATAAATACGGATTTGATGGTAAATTAAACAATATTTCATTAGTTAAACTTTTAAAACAGCTTAAATCTGACGCAGAAGGTCAGGCAAAAAAACAACAGTAATTAGGCATTCCTCAAGCACACAAGTGGATTGAGGAAGTAAACCGAAGGGAACAGAAAACTAAAAATGCAAAAACATTATTTTTAGACAAAGAGGATAATAATACAGTAATAGCGACGGCCCCTCCCCCTCCGCCCCCTCCAATACCTTTTTCAGGATATGAAGCAGGAGGACAAGTTGGTCCACCTCCACGTTATCCTGAAGTCACAAGAGTACTAAAACCATTTGTTAGAGATCCTATTGAAACTAGGTCCCGGACACGTAAAACAATTGGGGACACAGACTTATATCAAATAAAAAAAATACACTAGAAGAGAGTGAGGAAGAAATCTGTCCACTGATCGAGGTACCAAATCCTCAGGCAGGACAGGAAGGGCAGGACCCAACTCTTCTAGTATAGAGACCATGGACACCGAAAAATATTCGGAAAGCTACAGAGGGAATCCCTCATCCAAAAGTTAATTACACAAAGTTTTTACAAGATTTACAAGGTATAAGACTAAGTTACCACTTGAATGGGGAAGAAGTAGAAAAGGTAGTTAGACAGATTGTGGGTCCAGACTGGCACATGATTTGTGGCACCTGGAATCCTCGTAATGCAGAGCTTAAACCACTTCCACATAGTGACGCAGAATTAGGCAACAGAGTGAAAGGTCTTACAGACTGAATTTCTGAAAAATGGAAACCTAGAGCAGATTGGACTTGCATTAATCAATGCATACAGCAAGAAAATGAAACTGTAGATGGGTACTATGGTAGATTATTGGAATGTTTCAATAACCATAGTGGTATGGCTATTCCTGAAAATCAGACACATGATACCTCATATGAACAGCAACTGAAAAGTGCGTTTTTGAAAGGTTGCATTGCACCTATCAGTAGCTTTATTACAAAGCATATGATAGATCATCGAACAATAGGCTACAAGCCTTACTTGAATATGCCAGACATGCTGAAAGACACTTTAATAGTAAAAAGAAAAAGAAGACACAGGTCTTCACAGCTGAAGACGGAGCAGAGGTCTTTGTAGTACAGTCAGGTAAAAAGGGTAAGAAAAATACCCAGGGAAATAGACAATCTGACAAAAGGTCAGAAGATTTTGAAGAGAGAAAAAAAAAGGTGAGTGCTTTAAGTGCGGCAAGAAAGGACATTTAGCAAGGAATTGCAGGCTAAATAAAAAGGTGACTACAGAAAATAAAGGTGATGAGGACTGACTATATGATAGTGATAAAAATCAGAAATCATTAGGGAAGGAAAACAAACAAAGGGCAAACGTAAATGTAGTGGAAGGAACAGAGGAAGTGCAAGCAGATGTAGAGGATGAAGAAAGTGAAATTTTAGATTTGGCATTACTGAGCTTGGAGCTCTATTTGGCAGACACAAAACCGGAAGTTACACTTCTGGTGGAAGGAAGGGAAGTGAAATTCTTGTGTGACTCAGGAGCGTCACGAACTTTGATACACCCTTCAAAGTTACCAGAATATTCTGAATCACCTGAATATATATTAGTGAAAGCAGCAAATGGACAGCTATATAGGGAGCCACTCTCCCATGATATAGCAATAACTGACCCTGTTTCATGCATGACTCAGAAAAGTAAAATTGTAGTTTCTGCGAAATGTCCAGTAAACTTACTGGGAAGAGACCTTATGCAGATATTTGGCATAGCGGTAGTCCCCACTATGCAGGGTATGGAAGCACAAAGACAAATGGATACTTTTGTGGTGCACCCGGAGGGTGAAACCTTTTACTGGTACAGCCAGGACCTAGTTACTACTGGTCCAGGGGCAGTAACCGGAGAACTGATGAATGTAGCCATCAGTAAGGCCCCCTCCCTTGACACTGACCAACAGCATTTGTTACATTGTACTCTATACTACTGTAGCATGCCAGGACCTAATAAAGAATATGAGCAAGAGTTGTTCAAAAATCCTGCTAACAGATTAGTATTATGAACCTTGTATTGGGATACTGAGGGAAACAGTGTGGTAAGCTGTTCACTACCTCAGGAATTCATGACACTGTACAAATCTAATAGACTACCACATGTCAGCTTGACAAAGAATAAGGATGTGAGATGGGCAGTCTTAGGAAAAAAAGTAACAAAATGGGAAAAACAAACTGATTTAGAATTATCAGAACAGGGAATACAAAAACAGAAATTGAATTGGCTAACACAGACACATCCAGCTGTACACTTACAAACTAGTGAAGACAGCTGATTAGCATTCTTATTAGAAGAAGAAGAAAAAGCCTTGTGTGATATACCAGATATTCTTTGGTCAACAGGTAAATCAGATGTAGGACTTATTCAAACAGCAGGACCAGTAACTATTACACCAAAATCAGCATTTATACCACAAAAAAGACAATACCCCTTGAGGAAAGATGCAGAGCAAGGAATCAAGCCTATAATAGCAGCATTACTCAAGGAAGGAGTACTGGTAGAATCTCTTGATTCACCATGTAACACCCTCTATTTCCTGTTAAAAAGCAAACGGGAATGGCGGATGGTACAGGATTTACAAGCTGTAAACAATGCAATAATACCCAGAGCACCTACGGTGCCAGACCCACACACCTTGTTGAATGATTTAAAACCACAACAAAAATATTTTACTGTGGTAGATATAAGCAATGCTTTCTTTTCAATACCTATACATCCTGATAGCCAGTATTGGTTTGCATTTACATTTCAGGGTAAAAAATATACCTATACTCGGCTACCGCAGGAATATTGTGAAAGTCCAACGATATTTGCGCAAGAAATGGCAAGCAACCTGGCAGGGTTTACTCCACCAGGAGGTAGTCAGATTCTACTTTATGTAGATGACATCTTGCTAGCAGCCCCCACCCAACAGCAATGCAGGGAAGATACAATAGCATTATTGAAATTTTTAGCAGCACAAGGACACAAAGTAAACAAAAGTAAGTTACAACTTTGGAGAAAACAGGTTAGATACCTGGGATATGTAATATCCAATGAAGGTAGAATATTAGACGAAGACAAAAAAACAGCGATTTTACAGGCACCCAAACCAGCAACCAAGAAGGAAATAATGTCCTTATTGGGAATGACTAATTTTTGTCGAAGCTGGATATCAAACTATGCTTTAAAATCTGCTCCACTGGCTGATTTAATATATAAAACACCAATGGCAGCACAAGATGTATTACAATGGACACCTGAAGCAGAAGCAGCTTTCTGCAGACTAAAACAATTGATAGCTTCATCACTAGTTTTAGGACTTCCAAATTACCACAAAAGATTTTTTCAGACTGTAGATTGTAAGCAGGGATACATGACGTCAGTTTTGACGCAACAGCATGGAGATAAGCAATGCCCCATAGCTTACTATTCATCACAGTTAGATCCAGTGGCACAATCATTGCCTCACTGTGTGCAAGCAGTAGTCGCAGCTGCAATGGCAGTACAGGCTTCGGCCTCAGTGGTGTTGTTCCACCCTCTCACATTGAGAGTGACTCATGCAGTCGCGATAATTTTACTGCAAGAGAAAATAGCATATCTATCTCCTGCTAGACATCTTTCATGTATGACCATACTGCTCAGCCAACCTCATATGGTAATTGAATGTTGTACAACATTAAATCCATCAACGTTACTTCCAACTCCTGTGGATGGCACACCACACAGTTGCCTGCAGGAAATTGAGCAAATAACTTTGCCCAGACAAGACCTTACTGATATGCCCTTGAATGATGCTGAGGTGACATTTTATGTAGACGGTTCATGCAGAAAGGGTCCTACAGGAAAAAATCTAGTAGGGTATGCAGTAGTCACAGATACAGAGATTTTAAAAGCCCAACCCTTACAGCATAACCTGTCTGCTCAAGCAGCAGAACTGATAGCCTTAACACGGGCTTGTACTCTAGCAGAAGATAAATGTATAAACATATATACTGACAGTCAGTATGCTTTCTCTACAGTGCATGTTTTCGCACAGCAATGGAAAAATAGGGGAATGATAACATCTACTGGCAAACCAATTAATCATGCGCAACTTATTTTGAACTTGTTAGATTCCATTCAGTTACCTACTAAAGTAGCTATTTGTAAATGTTTAGCTCATACAAAACAACAGGATGCAATTTCAAAAGGAAATGCAAAAGCTGATGCAGCTGCAAAGCAAGCAGCCTCAGACTCAGAAACTTTACTTTTAACCGAGGAATTACAACCCTCTGAGATTTTAGATTTAGAAATGTTAAAAACGATGCAGACATTAACTACAAAAGCTGAGAAACAAAAATGGGAGAAACAAGGTGCAATCCTCGAAAATGGACTGTATATCTCCAAAGAAAAAAAACTAATATTGCCGTCTAATTTATTTAGATATGCAGCTTTGTTGAGCCATGGGCAGTGCCATGTCTCAACAGGGGGGATGGTACAGTTAGTAAATCGAATATTCCAAACATATGGATTCACAAACTTTACACAAAAATTTTGTGCAGCATGTCATATCTGTAACAAACATCATGCACAAGGAGCATTCAAACCCAAGCAAGGGAGTTTTCCTATACCACCATATCCGTTCCATACTATCTGTATGGATTTCATAGAACTAAACAAATGTGAAGGAAAAAAATAACAAATAAAACTGTTTTTCAGTTAAACTCTTTTTCAGATAAAAGACAGACCAGACCATTGGAAGCAGTGCTGACCCCAGGGTCCTGGGTTTGGTTGAAGGTCACAAAGAGGAAGAATTGGGCGAGTCCAAAGTGGGAAGGACCGTACCAGGCACTGTTGGCGATGCCTACTGCAGTCAAAGTTGCTGAGAGGTCGTCCTGGGTCCACCTGACGCACTGTAAACCGGTAAAGAATTTTCAGCTTGATTAACATTTTGTGACTGACACACAACAAAGGCAGGATGGCCAAGAGCGAAATGAGTAAAAATACAGATCAACCCCGAAGATATTGTTTAATCATCTTGCTAACTATGCATTTATTGACTATGATTGTGATGACTTTCCTTTTGTTGTGGTTCTTCCTACATATAACCACACAAGTGAAAGTGGAGAAACGTGATAAACTGTCTATAGACTGGCATCCAAACTTTAACACATACCTAGCTATGAAGCGTGTATATGTAGAGACTATGAACATTTCAAATTGCTGGGTTTGTACTGCCATACCAACAGCATATGGAGGACTGTTGATGTCCGCTGTCCCCTTGGGGATAAATGAGACTTGGGAAAATTTACTTTTTGATACAGGTTCTGTAAGATCACAGGACAAAATTGCATTGTATTTGCCTATTACACAGAGGGGAATTGTATGTTTCTATAAGAATGATACACTCCAGGTGGGTTGGAGTAACTGTAACATAACTATATCTTATAAATGCTATATTAAAACTAAAGATAAAAGCACTATTTGTAATGCAAATTATGATTCATATTTGAGCTTAATGAAAACAACATTAAGTGAAGTGCAGAAAAATCCTGTCTTGCATAAACAATTGTCTGTTATAGACAAGAAAATGTTTCATTCAGAACTAACCCGCATCAGTACCAAAGTAGAAAACTGTTATTTTGTTTGTGGGAAAAAAGCATACAAATGGCTACCTGAGAATTGGTCCGGCAGTTGTTTTTTGGGTTATCTGGTTCCGGCTATAAGGCATACTGCAGAATTACCTCTAGGTAAGATACGAAATGTAAGAGATGTAGCCCGAAAACCTAAAGATCCAATTGGAAAACCTGTAAATCCAATGGGAAAAATCGAAGCTGGTTGGAAGAACCATCATTCCGTGAAAGATAAAAAAAAATTGACTCATATGGACTTGAGTGACAGTGTTATATCCTGGGCTGGAATGTTTCCAGCATATGGAGCAGTCAAATCGATCTGGGAGTTGAAAAAACTGTCGAAGCTTCTCGAAGTAATGAGTAACGCAACTTTTTCTGCTCTCGAACTAGTGACTGATGAACTGAATGCAATGAGAACTGTTGTGCTACAAAATCGAATGGCTCTTAATTAATGATCACCTAGAGGTAATACAGCAGGTATCGGCCATGACTGAACCAGGCCCAAACCCACTGACGAACTTTTTCCAGAGTCTGTTTGGTGGGTGGGGTTCTATCCTAATGAATATTTTGATTACTATTTGTGTTGGTCTGCTCCTATTAGGAGCATGTGTCTGTTGTGGGATCCCCTGTATAAAAAGATTAGTCAAAGATTTTGTTGATATATCTGTAACTGAAACTTTGTACCAAGACATTGAATTGGAACTATTGATTCCAGGCAAAACTTTTTCCGAAATATAAACTAAATGACTTGCCTAGTTAAAAGTCCTTAAAGGAGAAGGCTAGGAGACAATATAACATTGTTTATGTTTCTGAATAAAATAAAAAGTATTAAAAGGGAGGAAAATGTTAGAAAAATATGTATTTGAACATGTATAAAGTGCTAGTTTAAAAGCAAATAGTATATAATGCATTTTATTCTATTTACAATATGGCAATAAGAATGATTTTACATGTAATTGCTTGAAGCTTTGGAGCTGCAGTGTATTTGAACTCGAAACCTGGCAGTAGCCAGCTCAGCAAGCTTATGTTTTTCACTAATGATTATCTGCTGAGTCAGGAAAATTAAATGTATAAAGCATTAAATATTCTTATTCCTTCCTCTGAGATAATTGACCTTGTGAATGTATCAGAGATAAGACACAGCTGCTAAAGTAAAGTTGCAAGAAGAACAAAGAAGAGTGAACCGACTATTGTATTCAAGCAAGCCTGAGACCTTGGAAGAGTAACATTTACAGAAAGACATTATAACAAACCAGGTGCTTTGCAAGGCTGTATTATTCCCATGGAAAAACTTTTAAAATGTATAACATCAGCTTTTTCTTATGAATAGAATATTGTAGACAATAGTGATGTAGGTGCCCTGTGACTAACCACGTCAGTAAGGTGGGCACAGCTTGAATGTAAGACTATATAAAATTGTGTATTTCCTGCATCATGTCAGACAAAACTCTGTACTTGTATGTTTTTTTGCCTCCTGGTGTACACTAGTAAACTTTTGCATCTGAGCCTCCTGTGTTGTTATCATTTGTTTTTATTTAACAATAGTACAATTTTAAAATATGGTGACATATACTAAACATGGTTACAAATGTAGTTGAGATTCATCAGTGAACAATTGATAAATCTGTTTTTGAGGTACATAACAGCCATTAGCAGTTGTTTCTACAAGAAGTTAGTATTATATGATAGGTAGCTGCGAACATGAGTAGCCAAGCTTGCTAAGAGTAGGTTGTTGATAGGGGGCTGAGAGAGGTAGTGGGTGGGGGGAATGGATGGTATTGGGGGGGGGTTGCAAGGGCATATCTGGCAAGTTTTGAAATGTGATTTTAGTAAGGATTTAAAGTGGGTGCAAGAAGTTACAGAGGTAATTGAGGATGGGAGGGAGTTCCAGAGTTTGGCTATAGTGCAGGAGAATAATGCTTCTCCAGCAGAGTTAATGGCTATTGTGACCTGTAGGAGGTCTTTGTGGCTGGATCTTAGTGGTCTCGTGGTTATGTAGGGTTGGAGTAGATTCTGGAGGGATGGGACTTTTAGTGGTTGGTTTATTAGTTTGTGGGCGAGTGTGAGTTGGTACCATTGAAGGAGGTGGGGGAGCTCTAGCCAGCCCAGTTCTGCTAGTGAGAAACAGCGGTGAGTATGGTAGGAAGCCCCTGTGGCGAATTTGGCGATTTTGTTGTAGCAGGTTTCGAGCTTATTTAGATCGCATTGTCTAAGGTTAGTAAATATTGGAGAGGCGTATAATAATAAATAATATAATGATAACATATAATAACAGCCAATATAATAATGACATACATCTGAGTTTCAGACTTCATATCTTTCAGAAATTGCATGCTAAAGGAAATTCTGTTATTTTAGCAAGTTTCTGAGTTTATAAGAGCAATATTTAAAAGTGTCCCTATTTTTTGGGATTTTGTCCCCCCCCCATTATTTTAGGCTTTGTCCAGATTTTTGGAACTAAGAGGTTGAGAGGTATGACTGGAAGTAATATTGCCTAAATAAGCCACTTGCTGGGGTTTTTTTACATTAATCATTACTTCATTCCCTCTCATTAAGATTTAAATGTTTACTGCCTTTACAATGCTCACACTTTGTTTTAAAAAAAAAACTGTGAACATTGTATTGTTGAGATATGCAGGTAGGCCCTGAAATTTCAGGCTGCGCAGCAACATTGTAATAAACTTGGCTCAACTTCTTTATCCATCAGAATTTTGTTTTGCATGTTCTCTTGCAGACTACAAAATGTTACCTGAAGTATCTCCCCTTTATTCATTACAAGTGTCTATTGTCACAGGCAGAATACCCACTTTACCTGGAGCCATACTTAGTGTAGTGTCACCCCATTCTTCTTAGAAGTAACTAGTCTTTGTATCCTCTCTGACATTTGATCAACACAGCTTGCCAGCGTTCTTCCACAACCTTGTTTAATATTGCAGAATGCAGGCAAGTCCCAGTCATTCTGCAATGCATCCATTTCTTTGTTCCACAGTTTCTCATATTTACTTTGTCACTTGTCTCAGCATCATGCAGCTTTGATGTTATTGTGTTTGTAAGGTTTGTTTTATGTAGACTTTTCTCATGATATCAGGATGACACAAATTTAGGAAGAGATCACAGGATTTTTTTTAATTAAGATTTTGTTATAGCATTATGAACTTGTTCATGGGTGAATACTAAGCTAACTGCCCTGAATGGCCATTATAAGCATTAGCAATAATCCAAAGTTAGAATGAAACCCTGTACCTTGTGTCTATAATAATCACTGAAGTAACATGAACCTGCACTGTTTTATTATCCAGTTAGCATGATTGCTGAATCTCCACTACTTTTGTCTGACCGGAGTCAAATCCTTAACATGTACCACATGACCTAGAAATTTTTAAGCATAATGCAGCACTTTCTGAAATGGATGGCAGTTTATCCATAATATGTAGAGTCTTTTTTGTGTTCTGCTAGTTAACAAAATATCATGCAGGTAATCTGTAACATTTTAGCATTTTGCATTACTTCTTGCATTATTCGTTGAAATAAAGGTGGAATGCGGGACATTCTGAAAGGTATTCTATGTGAGCAAACCCTTATGGATGCTTCTGACATAGAATTTAGAATACAAATCTAATGCAGTTAGTATGTGTACGTCAGACATCCAATTTTTGCTTGCCAACAGCTAGCATAGCAAAGAAAAAATGTCCACCTTGGGATGTTACTCTTTTCCATGTAAGCCTGTAGTTGATACAAATCCTAATGGAACAATCCATCTTTTTACAGGTGTAAAACGTGTACTAAAATCTGGAAACTATAAGTTGTCTTATTATTATTTCCCACAAGACTAAAAACCAGCAGTGTCAACTGAGTAATGAACACCGAAAACAAAACCAAAAGACTTGGTACGGCAGAGGGAAATCAATAAAGGCATACCCGCTCAAAATAAAAACACCGGAGCAATATTTAAAACTTTAATAACAAATAGATTAAGCGCTTTCATTCCACATCAAAAGAGCTTCATCAGAATAAATAGCCTTCTTCCAAAACATCATTTAATACCATCAATCTGGATTTCATTGGTTAACACATTACTAAAACAACTCATTGGTTTAAAGATACATAAAATGCAATACCCATCCAAAACCTACTTAATTCACAAAACCAGAAATGGAAGTGCATCACCCAACAATAAAAATACCCAATTAATATATAAAATGTATGTGTACAAATATCTGATAAATCAACTCAGATACAAGTGTGTGTGTGTGTGTGTGTGTGTGTGTGTGTGTGTATAAATATGTATAGGAACTACCTATGTACCTAAACCTTTAAAACCATCACACCTTAGCAGTCTTTCTTTTTAGGGCTGGAACATGGAATACATGGTTGTTTAGGTTGTCGGGGGGGGGGGGGGTATGCTTCCAAACATATTTGCCATATTAACTCATAATACTCCAAACTGGTTTCCCAGCCCCCCCCCCAATAGTCCCACCTGCTCCAGCACCCAAAACTTAAAATTAGCTTGAGTACAACTAAGTGTATGTCTATACAAGCCATTGGTGTCCTTCTTTTTCTTAATATCATATAAGTGCTCGGGAACACTTCACAATGCCGAAATCCTGAAAGATTGAATTTCATATGGCCGAGACCATATGATTGAACTTTCGGAATCCCAACATTATGAACGGAGATTTTCATACAGAGCGGAATGGGAGATTTTCCTTTTTCTCGCTGTAGTGCGATCTCAGAGTTGGAATATTTAAGTAGTGGGGGTGTGGGGGGTGCAGGTCTACAGAAACATTTAAATTGTTGTTTTTTTTTTTTTTTTGGATTTGTGCCGGAATTTTGATATACTGAAACATCGGTCATATGGTCTTGATCATATGAAATTCGATGTTTTGGAATTTCAAGATACTGAAGTGAATCCAAGTGCTCATATACCCTCTGTTTTAGTCTCCTCTCCATCTTCACAACATAGTATGACCAACATTCTGTGCAATAAGCTAAATATACCACCCCCTTTGAGAGACAATTAAAATACCCCTTCGATTTTAACTTGTAACTATTATCCCGAATCTTGATTTCTGAAGAATTTAAAATAAACGGGCACTGAGAACAAGAACCACACTTGAAGGTACCTGTTTTGTGTCCAAATACCTTAACAGTTGTCCCCTGACCTAATTCCAGGATGTTTTTCTTACTTGGCCCCTTTTAAAACTAAACTTTAATGGTCTTGAGAATACTTTTAAACTATTTGACATGTTGGCAAAAAGCACCCAATATTTAAAAATTATATCCTGCATCATCCTGGTGTCCGTGTTATAATTTAACACAAAGAACAATTCTGTGTTTATATGTCTGTAATTCATTTGATAATCCGACCCTACATCATTAACACTAGGATTCAATAAGGGGAGATAATTCTTTACCCATCCCTGTAATATCTCCTCTTTGGTGAACTCAGTGAGTTCTCTGGGGTAACCTCTAGCTATAAATAACCCTTCTATGTGGTTTAACTCATCCACTAGATCCTCCCTCCTGGTTGTCATATGAGCCGCTCGCACCATCTGGCCCTTCACTATATTCTTTTTCTGGAAATAAGGATGATTGCTGTCAAAGTGCAAATAAGAGTTAGAAAAGTGTTCTTTCCTATAAAGACTTGATACATGTATTTTGTTACTCCTATCCTTGAAAATGTATACATCTAAAAAATGCATGTCAATTACCCCCACGTTATGATTATTTCCTTCATTCATTTCTTTCTTTCTTTCTTTCTTTCTTTCTTTCTTTCTTTTTTCTTTCTTTTTCTTTCTTTCTTTTTTGTAAAAGACAGTTTTATTTTACTTATACTTTTGATTCCAAGGTATAAGGAACTGAATTTTGTCTGGAAAATTTTGAAATTGTATAACTATTCATATGACTGCTTGCATCTTTTCCCTACGCTGGGCCTAGCTCATCTTTAAACAATTTAATATGTTTTTGTAAAACATCAAAGTATTTTGCTTGGTCTCATATAACCATCTCAAAGAATTTCTATTTTTAATTCCGTTAAACAATCTCAAACTAACACATTTGGGTACTTCACAGAAAGCACAGTCAGACAGCTTCATTATTTTGTCTTTGAATGAAGCTGTGACTTTGGCAGCCCCACAAGACATTCCACATATTTTCTACATGTATTTCGAAAGTTATCTTAACCTGTTCAAATTGTGGTACTTATGCATTTCTCCTCGACTTGGCATGTTCTGCATTAGAAACTACAGTAACACTCTGTCCTATGTTTATTTCATATAATACCTTTTTATTATTCACTTTCACTGCACATTAAATGAGACACATCTAGGATGTATATTCTCTCTCCACACTATGTGAAAAATATATCATTTTACAGTGGTCACTCAGCTCTCCTCCTCTACTCAACTTCCTGAATATGGCACGAACATGACTCCTAGAGTAGGATTGTTTACACTCAAATATCTGAATCTGGTTTGGTGTTGGCCCATATTTAAGTCTTCTATTAAAAAAAAGTTTTCTTTATGCAAACATTACCATTGTGACCAAGCACCCATCAATTTCAGTTTCAATTTTTGTGTTTACAATGACACAGCTGATACGTTAAGCCATATCTACATGATGACCACAGTTTACTTCTTTCTCAGAAAATGTTTGTATAAATTATGCAATTTTATATCAGATACTTGCATATTTGCCTTTCTTTTACAAACTTCTGTTGCATGCTAATGTGACCCTAACACTGTTAATGAAAAGACTCACATGCAGACCAATGCAAAAGCTTGAAGCCATTTTATTAGTAAACACAGACCAAGTAGAGAGTATATGTAGACTGAGCACTATGCACATGCTCAGTTGCTTTATATACTGGCAGACAAGTTCACTTTTACAGGCCTTATGAGCACAACTTCCTACTTGCATTTTTGTGACTTACTTCTTATGCATGGGCTATTTCATATGTTTTCTTTAAAGTTAAGTATTTTTTACACCAGTGGCTTTGTGCAAATGTCATCATTATTAATTCTACAGACCATTCAAACCCATAAAATCTCTTACAAATTTTCTCGGTAATTGCAATCCTGATCTAGCTACTACTGTTTTGTGACATTGTCTCCGAATAGTTTAGTCACCTTTTCTGCTGAGAAAATTCAGCTTAAAACACGTTACTATTATGCTTAGTTTAAGATTAAAATGCCTTTCTAGTGCAAATTAATGGGATCTTTAAATCAATTATTTCTTGACTTTTCTGGATTGTAACTATTGTTAAACTATACATTTATGCTGGAATAGTAACTTCATGTTCTCTTATGATTCAGTCAAAAGAGATAACAATATTACACAATACTTCATAACACCTTCCTGTATCCATGGGCTAAATAGAGCAAAATTTCCTACCACTTAAGGCATACTCAAATGTTTACCTTCTTCAGGACTTCTTTTGAATGTTCAAGTCCTTTATACCAATGTACATTATCCTGAAAACCTTAGGTCACAGAAATGAGGGACAGCACAATTATAAATAAAATTTAAGATTATTTATTCCATCTATGAGCAATAAGTCTTTTTATCATCTTGTACTTTCAGACAAAAATCTGAGCTTTTGCTTCTTGCGAGGCAGATTCAGGTAAGCTAATATTATGACTTCAGCTTTATCCAAGGACCTCTTAAAGCCTCTTCCTAAGCACTTTACATAAATATGAGTTATGGCTCAGTAAGTGTCATACTTACCTGTGAGGATGGGAAAATCCAAAGGCATGATGGGATTCACTTTGTATTGGAACAGCATGAGGAGAGTTTGGCATTCCTGAGGTACCATCCTCTAAATGGTACGTTAAGCCAAGGTCCCATCAGACTAAACTGGTTCTTGTTGAACAGTTTTTAAAGAACCCATGGCACATATCTAAAGAACAAGAACAGAAATATTTATTAAAAATGTTCAGAAATAAGCGCCAATTTGTGCAACTACTTTTCAGTAAGAAAACCTTTTTTTGCCTTTTATTCTATTTTTCTGTGTACACTATTATTTGTTCAAATGTTTTGGTTTATATGTATGGGCAGTTTTACCTAATTAGAAATAGGTTATTAGGAGTATTTATTTATGTGTATTAATCATTAGAAGAGTTGTGTATACGTCATGTCTTATTCCTTTTATACTGGAATTGCCTCTGTACTCTGATGATGAGCCGATACCTGAAATTTTGTTTAGGTTGCACATGTGTTTCCTAAATGACGATAAAGTTTTCTTTGAATCTTTGAGTCGACATCACAATATAGGGATGCATTCTAGCAGGAATCATTCTTTAAAGTAAAGCAAAAATAAATAAATAAATACAAATAAAAATATTTAATCAGCTTTTTATTAACCCTCCATCTGCCCAAGTTTCCATATACAATCTTTACCTTCTTGCGCAGCCATCTAGCTATCACATATTCTGTTATTTTAAACTGTTTTGCAGAGTTCTATTCAAACTTCTATAGGTATATCACTATGAACTTTTCCAAGTGTTTAGGTTTGATTTTCCTCCATTTTCATATTTTCTGCACATTATGATTTCTTCTTCATTTATACAATGGACAATTAAATCCCAAATGCCTGATTAGTATTGAAATCTTTTCACCATCAGTACATTGTGGCATTGTTCAGACTATCCGCTGTGGTGCAGCGGTAACGTTGTTGCCTCATAGCAAGAGGTTCTCCCGTTCGATTCTTGGCTGGAGTGCGAGGAGTGCCTTCTGTGTGGAGTCTGCATGTCCTCCCCGTGGTAGGGTGGGCGTTCGAAAGACATGCGTAAATGGGCTTGCCTTCGTTGAAGGTTGAACGTCAAGCTGGCACCTCGGCATTCATGAAAATCTACTGCCAATCATTAGCGGACCGGAGTTCCACTGTGGCAACCCCTAACCAGGAAAAGCCGAAAGACAAACAACATTGTGGCATTGTTCATTGGGAAAAGACCAAGCAAGCCCAGAGCTGTAAATCAGTGCGGCAATGGTAGTCAGCAGCAGACAGAAGCTGTCATATCAAATATTTAGAAACTGCATGAGCAACTTGTAAAAAAATCACAGTAATATCCTAAAACAAACAAACTAGAAGAAAGTAGCTCCATACAGAAACAGTTATAGCTATCCATCTGTGCAAAGCTACATACCAATGCTTGATGTAATGTTAGTACAAGAAAACAACAACTGGCAACATGCCAGAGCAGTATGACTATAAAAAGTAGTCACTAAGTCAGCAGGGAAAAAAAAAAGTGAGTCAGTATTCTCCATCAAAACCCTATAAAAGAATTTGGAAACAGTAACATCAGCAACCACACTAACATTAACAATGCTGTTCCATCAGACTGTAAATAGAGCAAAATGAAGAGACTCAACAACTATAAAAAAATACTCAAGTATTTGAAATGTATATAGCCAAATAAGACATATAAATAGACAAAAAACAACCACAGTTAATGCTGTAAAGATGCTATTATACAGTTTAAACTCAAAGCAACATAAACCAATGAATGAGTGCAAACAGCAGTTAATTAAAAAGTCTACTTTATCATTAGTGTGTGCATAGGCAATTATTTTGTTATAGTTATATCTAGCAGAAACACAAGCAATTTAACGAGGACTAATTTACATAGGAGAATACATAAATAAAACCATTAATTAAAAAATGCTCACATTTAAAAATAAAGTTTCATGTATTGTATAATACTGATGCTCCATGTTAGGATTTGGTTTATGCTGGGGGTTGATCCTTCTGTAGGGTAGGGCACATGGATTTGGCCCATCAAGCAGGTTTTTGTTATTTTCTACACTTGTACTAAGGAATTCTCATTTCTGTTTCTAACAGCTTCCATATCCCCTGAATTATTTTACTTTTAAGAAAGGCATATTGTCATGGCTGTTCTTGATATTGACATCTGGTAACTAAACATGTTCTTTGATCTTTGCATTTCAAGCAACCTTTTTCACAGGGCATTTCTCCTTTGCAGTTATCTCTGTAAACACACTTCTAGCTAGGTAGCACATAGTATTTCTTTTGACAAAATATTCTATCAAGTCTTCTTTATAAAAACATATTTGCTGTACATAATACCATTTTCCCAGTCTTGGAATATTCTCTGAAACATGCTTTTCCATGTCTTGGCCTTTTAAACATCTTTACAGTATTTCTGCTGAATTTCTGTGTTTATTTTTTCTGCTTTTCATTTTTGTCTGTCTTCTGTATGTTTAAGCCCCCAAATCTGACTAATTTCATCATTTTGTTATTCACTCCCCCTTTTTAATGTAAAAATAAGTGCACTGAAGCAGAACAAGCTATATGCTGAAGCAATATTAACCACGTTGTCCCCTCTTCTGTTTATACTCCTGTTTTTGTCAAGTTCAGTTTTAAAAAGTGTTCATAAATCTTTCTGTATAACATTCTGATGAGATATATGCAGGCTATTTTTGCTCTCGTATTATTTAAAACAGATATTTTCCTTGTAAAACAGATTAAACTTATCCTATCACTCAGTTGCAACTTTCATTTTACTTAAAAATTTCTTTTGCTTTAGGATTAGCAGTTTACCCTGCAGGAACTCTTTAAAGGTGACTGATTTCCCTGAAAACAAAAGAAAAAGGGGAAAATGCTATTTTGAATTGCTTCATATTTTGAAGTGCTCTCTGTGACCTAATCACTGAAAAGCTTTATAAGCATGTCACAGCATTTTTTTCGAATCATCCTAATTCAAGTATTGCTATAATTTTTGTGAAAATGTATGTCATAAGCTACACTGTTAGTGTCATATGCAGTTACTGGAATATAACTGTAATACCTAAAAATATGACTTGATAAATCACCTGAAAGCATTTACGAAACATGCCTCTTCAGAAATATCCCTGAAACGTTTAGAGTTTGTATATGTTTGTGCATGAAACTTTATTTAGACTGTTTCTATGGGTAATACATTAAAAAACAAAAACAGAGGGAAGAACTGAAACAGAAGGCACTACTTAAACATTATAATCTATCCTGAAAGAGTCATTACTAATAAACAACAAAAATGCAACAGTAAAACTAATTCCTTCTATGTTCCTTTGCTTCTGCAGAGGGTGTAGCTTCATAAGGATGGAACTATCTGCGTGCAACCTCCACCAATGATGAGCACTTGGTTTCAAGCTACCCACTTTACTCTGACTGACACCAGAAGACATTTCATATACACATTTCAATAACCCTAAAAGTGCTGGACACAAATTTATACAGTCAGTAAGATTAGATTATGGATGTCATTCGCTGCCATCAATTTGCTTCTTTTTAACTGTTTTTCTGACAACCGTCTCAAGAAGAGTGCAGTAAACTGACAGTAACCCTTCCCCCACATTCTTAGTAAAAGTATTCAGATGCATGTTAGAACGTGTTCATTACTAACGATAATTACATTTTGGGCATGAAACATTTAAGAGTTTTTTTTAAGTGAGGCTAAGTGCTAACAGATATTGGATCAGAATATAAATCACAATATCTCATAATACGGGAATTAAACCCCAGATTTCTAGCCACATGCCTATATTTCTTTTGAAAGGCAGCTGCAAAATGAAAACAGAAAGCCAGGCAGCTAAATGTGCATTGCTATACCTTTGCTTGCCAATTACTTTGTTACAAGGGTGCAATGACAAGGACTGTATTTACCCAACCCTCACCTGAGTTTTCACTCCTGATATCTAGCATAGTTACTCTTAACCCTTTGTGTTTCAGTACTTAGTTTATACTCAGATGCTCATTGTTATTGTGTTAACTTGGTTTAGTGTAAGTACTGTGTTATTTACAGCAAATATGGAAATCTGGATCTGCTGGGGCTCAAGGACAGGAATACACATAGAATAAGGCATTAAATGTATAGCCAGAAGAGACAATGTTGTGTACTACATTAAAACAAACAAAAAATGTTGACCTTTACAAATATATGTGTGTGTGTGTGTGTGTGTGTGTGTGTGTGTGTGTGTGTGTGTGTATATATATATATATATATATATATATATATATATATATATATAGGGTCAAGGAGTGGGAAGAGAGGGTTAAGGTTAGGCAATTGGAAAGGATTTTTAGGGTTAGGGTTGGGGAGAGGAAGTTTATGGTAAGGGAACAAGGACATGGGTTGGGAACAGGGAAGGAGTCTTTGGGTTAGTGTTTATGTTCTGCTAGGACTGTATAGTTTTATAGGGTCAGGTATATATATATATATATATATATATATATATATGTTTGTGTCTTTCGGCTTTTCCTGGTTAGGGGTCGCCACAGCAGAACTCCGGTCCGCTAATGATTGGCAGTTGATTTTTACGTACCGGCTTGCCAGGCCTCACGCACAACCTTCGACGAAGGTACGCCCATGCACGCATGTCTCCACACAGAAGACGCTCTAGCTGAGAATCGAACCGGACAGCGTCTTACTGTGAGGCGACAACGCTACTGCAGCACCACCACCGCGGGGGTATGTATATATATATATATATATATATATATATATATATATATATATATATATATATATATATATATATAGATATATATATATATATATATATATATAGAGAAATTATTTTTTTGAGCAGGTGGCAGTGAGAGGGTGTATCAGGAGCTACTAGCATGTGACAACTGTAGCAGACTCTTAAGATTCTTTATTTCAGCCATTAGCAAAATTAGTTAAGTTCAGCTTCCACTGTTAGGACAAAAACGCCTCAGCATCCGTTTCTAGCAAGGCAGACTTAGACAAAGTAATAACAGTTCCTTCAGTACATACATTCTGTTAACTACACGGTCAGAGGAAGAAGAAACAATGCTTAAAAAGGTTACATAGTATTCTTCTGTTATGCAGTCCTTGACTTCTTTCTCTTTGTATCTGAGTACTCAGGTCTTGCTAACAAAAAGAAAAATCTATAACCATCATAGCATTTGAGATATACAGGTGGATGGATGTAGGTTTTTACGTCTGGTAGTGTTCCATCTTTCAGGCTAATTAGAAAAGAATTCATGCCATTTATGCAAGGCCATAATAACTGAAAATAAAGTTGAATAAACACATTAAAAAACATCACATGGAAATCACACAGTACAACAACCACTACCATCGAAAAACACAAAGTTGTTTCATTGTTTAAAAGTAGAATTAGTACATAAAAGAAGTCTCTAATATCATAAACATTAAAGTTCACATTTTCCATGCACCTCCAAGGCTTACTTAAATATATTAAGTGATTGTTCAATTACAAAGAGGTCTGCAATACCAGAACAGTGTTACTTCACCTGAATAGTATACCTGTCAGCTTTCCCTGATTTTGGTTTAAAAGATTGTGCTGTCTCTCCAAAGCCTTCCTAAAGCTGGTGATTTTGAAAATAAAACTGATGGATTACATTATTAAATACTTACAATAAGTACAGTTATAGACTTCTTTTACTTCAGAAAATGTATATTATTTAAAATTTTCTTATTTTATCAGGATACTTTAAAAAGTGACCTTGATTGTTTTTGGATTTGTCCCTGATTCTGCAAGGAGGTTGAGAGCTGTGCTGAATAGTGTTTGTTTTCAGCTTAGGTGGCATTATCCTATTCAGAGTAGGATCATGGTCAATGGGGCCATAGGCATGGGAATGAACCAGCCCCCCCCCCCCCCGCAGACATTCTGGTATCCCATTATTTGTCTCTCTCTCTCTCTCTCCCCATTTACTATAAACACTGCTTAAAACTGTCAGTGTGCACACACACTGTTTTCTTTTTACTTTTGAAATGAAGGTAGAGATGTGAATTTAATTTAAATATCCTTTGTTGACCAGTTTAGTCCCACTAGGCTAGTAGCGTCTTTTCAGGGGAGACCCTTAGTATTTATACTACTAGGGGAAATTTGGCTAGGGCATTGAGGAATTTTTATTTATTTATTTTATTATTTATTTATTTATTTAAATTTGTTGACCGGGAGTGTCCGACTGGACGTAGGTCTATTTTCAGCGGAGGCCGGGGGAGAAAAGCTCCACAGTTAAAATAAACAGACAGTATATACATTAGATTACGTAGTGAATAACAATTTACATAGCAATTACTTACAACATATTTACAGATGAAGAACACAGTACATCAGTAGACAACTAGAATCTTTGTCTGTGAAGTGCATACCAGACATTAACAAATGTTACAAGAAGAAGAAGTTCGTGCTGTATAAGTACTGGCTTATGATCATCTGAGCTTGCTATAATTAAGGTAGTTAGTGGAGTGGAAAGAAAGGTAGTGGTTGGATGGGGTGGATGATATTAGAGTGGGAGTTGCAAGGGCATAGCCAGCATGTTTTTAGTTGCGCTTTTAGTAAAGTTTTGAAGTGGGTGCATGATGGTATGGAGGTAATTGTGGGTGGGAGTGAGTTCCATAATTTGGCTATGGCGCAAGAGAATAGTGCTTCACCAGCAGAGTTATTGGCTTTAGTGATCTGCAAGTGATTTTTGCTGCTGGATCTTAGTGGTCTGGTGGTGCGATAGGGTTGGAGTAGATTCTGGAGAGATGGGACATTTAGTGGATGGTTTACTAGTTTGTGGGCGAGTGAGAGTTGATACCACTGAAGGAGGTGAGGGGGTTCAAGCCAGCCCAGTTCAGCAAGTGAGAGACAGTGGTGACTACGGTAGGATGCCCCTGTGGCGAATTTGGCGATTTTGTTGTAGCAGGTCTCTAGCTTGTTTAGATCACATTGCCTTAGGTTGGTATATATTGGAGAGGCATAAAGTAGGGTGGAGATAAGGTGGGAATTTGCTATTGAAATCTTTGCTGCTTTGATGAGAAGTTGCTTATTTCTGTATAATGCTCCTAGTTTTTTGTGGACTTTTTTTATAGTCATGGATATGTGAATGTCAAATTTTAGTTTATTGTCTATTGCCACTCCTAGCAATTTGGTGTGTTCAGTTGGGTATATAGTGGTGTTGTCTTTTGCCGTGATGTTAAAGTGAGAGTTGTTTTGAGTATGTTTGGTGGGTTGGAAGATGAGTAGTTTAGTTTTGTTTGGGTTGAGTATTAATCGGGCATCGGATAACCATGTTTCAAAAGAGGAAAAGGCTTCCTGTGTGACTTTTTGCAGTTTTGGTAGGGACTGGGCTGAGCAGATGATGGTCGAGTCATCTGCGTATTGTATGAGTGTGCCATGTTTGGTGGCAGAGGCTATATTATTGGTGTAAACAGAGAAGAGTAGGGGTCCAAGGATGGATACTTGGGGAACCCCTATGGAGACAGGTAGCTGGGGAGATATGTCCTACTCTTTTCAATAGCTGAGGTGCGTGTAAAAAATATCACAGCACCTACCATTAACGCAGACAGAGGGGGGACTCAGTTTAACATCTCATTCAAAGGATGACACATTCAGGAGTGAGACACTCCCCCTTTCCCCTTAAAGGATACTGCAGTATCAGTAATCCAGCTACCTGGTATGGGAGTAAAACATACAGTCTTCTACACCAAAGGCAAATATGCTATCTGTTGTGCTAATAACATTGCTTTCAAATTCTATAGTACAGACACTTATGATCATTTTCTAAACAGAACAGTTGCACATTGAAAACAGATTTAGCATGAGCAACAGTAAACTTCTCTTCCCTTGAAGATCACATTCCTTGAAAATTCAGCCCTGATGACTAAGTGATCAGTATGGTAGGTGGTATAGAGGATTAAGGCGCTTGGCTGCTGTAACCAAGTTGCAAGGGTTGAGCCTGAGCAAGTTAATTAACTAACCTGTCATCCCTAACTAGGGCATTACACACACACACACACACACACACACACACACACACACACACACACACACACACAAACTTGCAAGGAAGGAATGCTCATCTCCCATATGCATACACCTGTTGAAGAAAGGGCATTTGTCTCCCACACACATCTGCTGATGGAAGGAACATTCATTTCCATGTCTAGCACTCCATGTGGATGGTAGCAGTTCCAAGTTCTCCATTTGTATGAGGAAAAATTAAATGGTTGCAGTTTTAAATCCCATGCAAAAGCAGTAGCAGCAGTTCCAAGAAAGGAAGTTCCAGTGTTTAAATCCTGCATATTGCTGTATGTGTGTTGCACTAAAGATGTATATACATACACACAGACTGCATCCTTAAAGAAGAAATATACATTTTTAAAATTGTTTAATTAAAAATTAAATGTTGTGGCAACTCCCCCAGCCAGTGCTCCCCAACCACCCATCCAGCAGACACTAGGAAACTGCCTAGATTGCCTATTGTTGAATTTCGCTCTAATATTCTCTCACTTAACAAATGGTACAGTCAAAGCACGTTCATTGTTGAAGAGGTACTGCCTGAATTACAAGATCCCATTAAGAAGCAAACAATAATACCTCACAGTATGGTGGTTATTGAGGAAACAATGGACCTACTAGGGGTGTTGTGATGGCCAAGGCCACAGGAGGAGGGCCCCTTCACCCCTGAAAGTTCCATTATTTACCCAATAATGCTCACCATGTTGGACATCATTGTGTTTAGAAAATGGACTATCTGTTAAATTGGTTTTACTAGTATTTGTTTTACTAGTAGTAAATTATTATTTTTTTAATATATTGTTGATGCAAAATAGTTCTTCCAGTTACTGTTTCATCAGTGCTTTTGACACAATCCCACATTCAGACATTACCAATAAACTTAGCAAACTGAATGTAAACCCCTTCATTGTAAGATGGTTTGCCAACTGGCTCACAAACTGGACGCACACTATCAAAGTGGGTGACTCCACATCAACCAGCAGACCAGTTACCAGCGGGATGCCACAGGGGTCAGCGCTGCACCCTCTACTGTTTAGTATATACTTCTCAGAAGTTCAAGTCAAAACTAAAGCGTTGCGGTGGACCAAGTTTGCAGATGACTGCAAACTAGGTGCAATCACTGAATGTCCAAAAGATGTCAGTATACTCCAGGAGGGTCTCACACAGACTAATGACTGGTGTGTTATTCATGGTCTCAAACTGAATGCAAATAAATGCATTATCATTCCCTTCAGCACAAATAATGTCCCTTCACATTATCAAATCAGTAACAATACCCTAAGTACCCATGAAGTGGTAAGGGTCCTGGGATCACAGGTTGACAGTGACCTTAACTTTGACCACTACTTTTCTACCATTGTAAGGAAAACTTTCCAGATAGTTCACTTTATTAGCAAAGGCATTGCCTCGAGAGCAAAAGAAGTTATAACCCCCTATACTCATCACTTATCTGGCCTATAATTGAGTATAATGCCCCATTTGGTATGTACTGTACTAAGCACCTACAGCAATTAGAGAGACCGAAGAGGTTTCTAATAAAGAAGATCAAGGGCCTCCAACATGTGCCTTACATGGACTGACTAAAGAACGTGTCACTATACTCCGTATCATATAGACTTCTTAGGGGAGACTTATGCCTGGTCTACAGAGCAACCCAAGACCCACACCTAATGAACTTACTGCATATTCATAAATAAAATGGGTCTTGGGCTACCCATTCCAGGGACTTAAATATGGCCTACAACTTAAATTGGACTTGCTGGAGGGACAGATTTATCTCCCAGCAACTGCCATGTCTTTGGAATAGGCTACCAGTTCATGTGAAACAGAGCACCTCTATGACACTGTTCAAGAGGAACCTTATGAGTGGATGGGGCACTGTAAATTCTTACCAGGGACAATGCCCATAACCCTCCTGGACATGGGCAGTCATCACTAAATGCAGTCTTGGATATTGAGTAGTACGTCTATGGCATTACATTGGGTGGAAATGGCTAGGCTTAAAATGACCTCCAAGTCGATAGCCTAGTGATCTCCTATGATCCTATGTAATTGCTGTTGGAGGCTGTATTTAACATCAAAAATATATATTATATAAGTATACACACACACGCACACACACACACACACACACACACACACACACACACACACACACACACACACACACACACACACACTCTAACAGATGCACAAGCAGAAAAAGAGATAGAGTTTCTCACACATGGAGAAACTCATACACATCCACACAAAGACACATACAGAGGTACACACAGACTCATACACTTACACTCACCTTGTAGTTGTAACCCTTTTCTTTACTGTCTTTACCTCAGATGTGTCATTGCAAAAAAAAAAAAAAAAAATTACGTGCAAAGGAATGCACCCCCCATCCCTCTAAACTTGCCCCATTTTTGCCATATACTTCTGCTGTGTCTTTAAAACAAGGTCTCTTTTGTATACCTGTATTACAGCAAGAATTCTGGACAAAGCCAAATATAATGGGGGGACAAGGGCCCAGAAATCAGGGACAGATTCTAATTTTGCTCATATAAACTTAGAAGTGCAAGAATAATGCATTAGCAGGCATTTGCAGAAGGATATGAAGTCTTAAACTCATATGTCTGCCATTATTTAGTAACTCCACTCCTCAACAATTTGCCAGAAAACCACAAATTTTATGTGGAATAGGCAAAAAATTGTAGGCAAAAATCTGGACATTCTGCGAAAATCAGAGAAGTTGAGAGGTATGTAATTGAATAAGGTATCAATAGCAGTCCATTAGTTGTTGTTGTCTTTCGGCTTTTCCCGGTTAGGGGTCGCCACAGTGGAACTCCGGTCCGCTAATGACTGGCAGTAGAGTTTGATGAACGCCGAGGTGCCAGCTCAACGTTCAACCTTCAACAAGACACGCCCATTTACGCATGTCTTTTGAATGTCCACCCAACTGCAGGGAGGACATGCAGACTCCATGCAGAAGGCACTCCCCGCACTCCATTAGTATCCTCCTCTGATTCATCTCAAAATATTAACATTTCTGCTATCAAATCTAGCAGCAGTAAATAAGTTAAATATAATATTCCTACATAGCTGAACAAGCACAGGCTCCTTCTACAATAAATATGACCACATGAAAACAACTGTAGCTCCTGTAAATGGAATTAGCAACCCAAGACTACTGTAGCTGGTAATTTAAAATAGCTTTAAGGACTCTGTAAGACACATGCAAGCATGCACGTGCACACACACACACACACACACACACACACACACACACACACACACACACACACATTCTTCTTTTGCAGTTAACTGCATTACTGTATTTTATTTATTTCTCCAACTCACTGCCTCACACAACCAAAAGGAAAGAAAAATGGCAGCTCCTTGTAACTGCTTATTCAGTTGTGTTTATTTTAGTTTTTATGTATTTTTTTCCTTTTTTATACTAATGCTTGCTACACTGTACCTGTTTGTGTATGAGCATAGCAGCCAGTCTGAGCTTCATGGCAGCTTAATATGCTGATGTGAAATCATTGACTTGATACAAGGCTCTCCCTGTACATTAATGCCCTCTTGGATAATGTCTGTTCTTCAGTATGATATCACCATTGTTTTATGCCCGTCTTCTAATACCTGATACACTTGGCTCAGCCTCCATTTCCAGCACAGTTCGCTTTGGAATGCAATATTCAGAAGACTATGAAACACCACTATAAGCATCCTCCTTTAGCTCAGTGTCAGCATCCCTAGTTCCTGGCAGAACACTTACCTTCTCTGAAAATTAGATCAACATATCCTTCCACAATTCTGTCTTTACTCTTTTTAACAGCATGGGATACAGTCTTGTCATGCCCTTTATTCTTTGAGGTATCCAATTTCCTCTGAATTAACATTTCTCACTCTACCTACAGGGCATCCCAGGTAGGAACTGAACTGGAGACTCAAGCACAGCAACACCACTATGCCAAGAGGTATACCTCTTTGCCAGCTGAAACTAATGCACCAGTAGCTCTGAATTTTGATGGATCGTATTCACAGGTCTTTTAGAAATAGTCAGTTCTTACCAAGATCTTGCCTCAAAAATCCCTTAGTTTCATTGTGTTCTTATAGGAGTTTTTGCAGGATTGTTTTGTATAAACTTTTTTTGTGAAATCAAGATGAAGTAGGTACAATGTAGCTCTAAGCACAGTATAGATCTCAATTTTATGTCAGTTAAAAAATAAGTAGGTTTGCAATATTTCGTTTTCTACCTTTCATGGTAAAATGTAAAGACTTTGAAAATGAGTCTTAGGCATCACTGTAATTATGTGTAATGTTTATGTTGTTGCTGTGCGACAAATATGGTTGTTATTTTGATGCTCAATTGATTTGATGCATAATTCAGAAATTAATGTGTTTCTGTATGGCTGATGTTTAATAATAAAGAATAACCAATAAAAAATATTTAAAAAGTCATTAGATGGCAATGCAGTGGTTGACTTTGACATAATTCAGGAAATACATTTCTAGCTACTTGGTTTTCAAAGAACCCATCAGTTGCATTTTCTATGGATTTTTTTTAGAATATTTTGTGTTGCTCATTCTGGCATTACACTGAATTTCAGATGATAGGGCCAGAAGTAACATGACTTTTTTATTTCTTTCCTCACTTATAAAGGATTTTGCATTCCTGCTAATGATCATTTTTGGAATTCTATTTTTATGACTTCCAAAACTTACCATAAGGATTTCAGTAGTTGCAAATAACATGAAACACTGTTTTTTAAGAGATTGACCTGTATAGTTACTACAGAGTCTTTTCTGTTATTTTTCCAATTATTCTCATGGATTTAATGCATTCTTGACATTAAAAAATTGTCTACTACCTTGTCAATGTCAGAATCGATATGTGGACTGCATGTAGAAGTTCTTGTTTACACTATGATGTGAGTAAAATCAGAATAGAATTTCTGCAACAGTGACAGCATGATTTGTACATCATTTGGTGGGATTATAACTCCAGCTCCCTAGAAGATGCGGATATTCTTTACTCTGGTTCTCTTCAGTATTCCTGATCTCATCACATCCATTAATCTTTAAATGTTTATGCTTTAATTTGTATAGCAGTCATGGTAACAAAAAATAGTTAAACCAACATTCCTCACCTATTCTTTAGAAAGAAGATAAGGTAGCCTACTCAAATATGTCAGAATTTTTGTGTCAACAACATTTAGGGTACAGCTTTCGTCTCATTAAACAAACAAGTTAGTGGCTTAGGATCTTTAAGAATGGTAAATATTCTCTGATAAACACAATAATAATAATACACCTTAGCAGAAGACTACTAATAGATGGCGGATAAGCTGACATTCAGTTTACGAATGCTGACAAAATCAGAAAATGCTATCATCACTGTCACAGATATATATATGTGTGTGTGTGTGTGTGTGTGTGTATGTGTGTGTGTGTGTGTGTGTGTGTGTGTGTGTGTGTGTGTGTGTGTGTGTGTGTGTGTGTGTGTGTGTGTGTGTGTGTGTGTGTGTGTGTGTGTGTGTGTGTGTGTGTGTGCGTGTGTGTATGTATAATATGCATATTATCCAATGACTCTGTTGGGAATATTGATTTCCCAGGCATACAGGAGCACTAGGGTTGCCTGCGGTGGTGCTGCGGTAGCGTTGTCACCTCACAGTTAGATGTTGCCCGTTCAATTCTCATTTAGAGCGTCTTCTGTGTAGCGACATGCGTGAATGGGCATTCCTTCGTTGAAGGTTGTGCGTTAGGCCCGGCAAGCCAGTACGTAAAAATCTACTGCAAATCATTAGCGGACCGGAGTTCCGCTGTGGCGACCCCTAACCGGGAAAAGCCGAAAGACACAAACAAACAAACAGGAGCACTAGGGTTAGAGAAAAAATTTTGTGAGTATGGGGCAGGACCCTTTGAACAGGGTTGTGAGAGGGTTAATGACTACAAAAGTTATCCATCCATTTTCTAAATGGCTTATTCTAGTAATAATCATGGTATTAACTGCTGTGCAGCTTTAAGAATCTGTTTTACTTATTGGAATTTGTTAACTGGGATAGTCCAACTTGGCCTAAAAATACCCTTTTTCTGTGTTGGCCTGGGGAGAAAAACTCCAGTAGAAAAATACATTTTAAAAGAAGGATTATATTTGTTGAGACTTTTAAAACAATACAGCGTTATAAAAGATAACTGTACAAAATATAAAAAGATGCATTATATAATGAAGAGCAATACAATTTTAAAATAAAAGTGCAATACGATATAATTTTGTGATATTATGTCTTAGCCTACAGTATTAGTTAAATAGTATATGTTGCGTGGTCTAGAACTAGAAATGCTGATCAAGAAATCTGATTTATTACTTTTTTGTAGCTCAGGTCACTGGCAGCTGAACAGTTCCATATAAACAGATATACAGGTGTGAACAGTAATTGTCCAGTAATTGTCCAGCAATACCATAGGTGCTGAATATTGTTGGCCTGTCATGGCTGATAAGACTTTTTAGTGTTGTGTTGCATTTAAGACAGAGACTGTATGCCTGAACTGGCAAATTGTGGTGGTGGTCCTTCTTTCTAAAAATGGAAACAGGTAAATACTTTCCTTTTATAAGTGGAACACATTCCACACTCTCACTGAAAACTCCTACACCAAGGTGTCGGCAGTTACCTTGATGATTCTGCTGCCTCTTAACCTCAAGTAACCTTAATATCTGACATACGCTATATTGACATACACGATACCAGTTTACTGCTAAGTATAAAGCAGCTGGGATAAAAATCAACATATCTAAATCAGAATTCATGGTTCTGTCCAGAAACCAATGGACTTATTTCTATATGCTCTAAGGCAAAGTTTTCTGAAGTGCAGTAGTTTAAGTGGCTTGGGATTTAGTCATACATTGAGGTAGAAAAGACTGAGAGACTAGTGAATGGGGTAAACAGTGCCCCTACTGCTTGCACTCTGCACGACTGTCACAGCCAAGTGAGAGTTGACTCATGGGATTTCAGTATCATTCTTTTTCACCCATCTTCATCAAAGTAGAAGTCTTCTGTAATGAGATTCTGTAAGGGAAGTTACAATTTGTTGTACTCATTCACCACATATATCTATATATATACTTTTTTTTATTCTACAAGCTCAACAGAAAGTGAAACAAAAAGTACAACATCTCAGAGCTAAAGGAACTGCTGCTTCTTTAAGGACCTGATTGAAGACCAACATTCTTTGTTTAAGGAGGCTGGGCTGCTCCTGCCCATATTACTCAGGTATCCAATCCCAGAGCTGGCTGCATCTCATTACTAGTCAGAGAACAAAATGTGGACCCAGCAGACCCTACCCATCAGGGCCATCAGTATAGTATTCCTGCTCTCTGAGCAGTTAATACTACATTTTTATGTAATAGGAAGCCTCTCTACTTGCCTTTTGCTTTGTAGTATTGATCAAATGGTATGAAGAGCTTTCCTTAATGCACAAGTGTGTTTAAATGAATAAAACATTTGAAATAGCCATCATCGTTCATGTCTATAGACCAAATGGTGAACTTCTATAACATTCACAACCAAATATGGAATGGCATTGTAGGGGGCTGATGGTTAACTTACTAATAATTACAAATGTTCATTTCAAGGATGCAAAACTAGTTTTCATCCCTAAACTTTGTGGTATATCTTTGCTGTATAAGTGTGATACCCTTCGTGCTCTTGAGCAGTGGACAGCTGACTCCTGTAAAGCCTGTCAGGAATTTAGTATGCATGGTGTAGCAGGCTGTAGATGGGGTAGTGAGTAGGGGACTTAAGCTGACCGAACACCTCATTTATTGCTTGTTGCTGTTGTACTGTCATGGTGGTGGCAATGACCAAACACCAACTTGTATAGCTTTTATTATGAACACTAAGCATTAGATGAACTGCCTTAGTACTTGTTTAGTGAAAATTATTTTTATTACCAGAATTAAACGGAAGTAAGCCAGTGTGGTAGTCCATGTTTATACAGATTAGAGGAGTACCTTCCTAAATCTCAGGGGTGATGCAGGTTTAAACCTACTGTAAGAACTGCTGATGCTTTAACAAACCTGAAAAACTCCTACCAGTTTCCAGAAAGTCTGAATATGAATGATTACCTGTGTACTTAAAAGGACATTTGACACAGGGTATATTTATTTAAATGTATTGGAAGGATTATTGTGGGCGGTATCATCTTAAGGGTAAGAAAGTCGGGTTAGACATACATTTACAGAGGAAAATAAACACAAGTGAAGGCAATCAGTCTGGTTAAAAACAGAAGAGGGGAACAACCCTCGCTTCTTCTTTTATTATAAAGCACATGGTCATGTGACCTATCTTGACCTCTCCACACCAATGACATCAGTGTAAGAGCACACATACGATCATTCACTCTCTTTTACTATTATCAGCCAACACCCCCACTTGCTCTTACGCTGTATACAAATACATTTTAAGAACATGTTTTTGGATAACTTTTCCTTCACATTCCAAATATGTAATACATGAACTTTTCAATCTTCGATTTCATAGCAGGTTTAGTAAAGACATCTGCAACCATGTCCGTTGTCAGGCAATATTCAATGCTTATTTTGTCATCATTAAGTGCTGACCTGACAAAATGATACTTAATGTCAAAATGTTTACATCTCTGTCAGCTTACTGGATTCTTCAACAAAGCGATTGCTCCTTGATTGTCCTCAGATATTGTTACTGGCCCATACATGCACTCTCCATCCATTCCACTCAACAGCTGCACAAGGTACAAACACTCCTGTGTTGTTGCTGCCAATGCCATGTACTCTGCCTCACATGTAGATAAAGCTACTGTTGTTGTTTCTTTGATTTCCATGAAATAATAGGCCCATCTCTATTGAGGCTAAAGCAATAACCTGTTGTACTACGTCTATTGTTTTGATCTGTTACACAGTCTGCATCACTATATGCTATAAGCTGAAGTTTCCCTTCACTTTTCTTGTAATACAGCTCTCTGTCCAATATACCTTTCAAGTATTTTGACACATGTTTGGCTAGTGTTAAATGAGATTCACTCGGTTGTGACAAATATTGTGAAAGTTTACTTACAATCCAGCTAAGATCAGGTCTCGTGCTTGTCATAACATATATCAAACTATCCACAAGCTCACGATATTTTCTTGGATCTGTAGATTCACTGTCATTAGCTGCTATAATGAGATCGTCAACCCATATAATTAGAACTGTTTTCTCATTTTCAGCTTGTCTAATGTATACACAATGGTCTGTGGGGTTTTGGATAAAACTATTTTCACAAAGATAATTGTGGAACATTTTGTTCCAGTTACGCCCTGATTGTTTCAATCCATATAATGACTTATTCAGTTTACAAACCAATTTTTCATCATTATTTGATTTCTTTTCATAACCTTCAGGTTGCTCCATATACACCTTACAGTCAATAAGAGCATGTAAATAGGCCGTTTGTACATCCATCTGGTGCAATTCTAAATCATACTGAGCTGCCATCTGCATTAGACTTCATACAGATGTTATACTTGCAGTTGGTACAAATGTTTCATTATAATCTATACCAGCGACTTGACTAGCCTTTAGCTACATATCTAGCTTTGTTGTTGTGTCTTTCGGCTTATCCCGGTTAGGGGTTGCCACAGCGGAACTCCGGTCCGCTAATGTTTGGTAGTGGATTTGTACATGCCGAGTTACCAGCCCTGATGCACAACCTTCAACGAAGGCACGCCCATTCACACATGCCTCCACACAGAAGACGCTCTAGCTGAGAATCGAACGTGACAACGTCTTGCTGTGAGGCGACAATGCTACCGCAGCACCACTACTCTGTAAGTCTCTGTATTATCTGCATTGTCTTTTACAGTGAAAACCCACCTACCCCCCACTGCATTTTTATCTTCCGGCAGTGTGGTGAGTGTAAATGTGTTGTTTTCCTTTAAAGACTTAAGTTCCCCCTTCATGGCTTTGACCCACTTTTCTGAACAATAGTCAACATTAACTGTCACATAATCGTCATTTTTAACTTTACACTCATAGTCTGAGTATGCAGGTTGTCTTCTCTCTCTTTTAGAGTAGTGTGTATCCTGCCTTTCCTCTTCTTGCCTTATTTTTGTGTCTTGACTGTCAGCTTTTGATTTTGACTTAACATGCACACTTCTTCTGGTATTAAGATCTTCATCTATCACTTCTGGGTCTGTTTGAATCTGGCATTCAGCTACATTCTTAGTAAAGAACTTGACTACCCTGTGTCTAAGGACCCTTCCTGTGCCAGGATAATAAACCAGATATGATGGGCTGTTTTTATCATATCTGACAAAGATCCCCTTATCACATCTTGGGTCTAACTTCTTTTTATCTTGTCTGTATGCATAACATACTGATCCAAATTCTCTCGTCCTTGAAAAATCAGGTTTCTTTCCTGTTAGCATAAAGAATGGGGTCTGCCCCACACGCCTGTTATAACATCTGTTGCGAATAAAAGCAACAGTCATTACTGCATATGTCCACAACTCTTTAGGTAAGTCACTCTCTATCAACATATACCTTGCCATTTCAAACAATGTTCTCCAGTTTCTCTCTGTCATCCCATTCTGATGGGGTGAGTAAGGTGCGGACGTTTCGTGTCTTATAACATTTTTACTCAGTTGTGACTGAAAGTCTTTTGACATGAACTCAGTGCCATTATCTGATCTGATAGACTTTACCTTCCCATAAGGGGCTGAATCTGCAATAAACTTTTCAGTTGCTCTGACTGTATCACTCTTGGCTTTCAGAAAGTAGACAAATATTACACTCGAGTAATCATCAGTAAATGCTAAAGTGTACTTAAATCCATCTTTTGCTATTGGCTCAATAGGGCCAGCCAAATCAGTATGGACTAGCTCAAACACAGTTTTTGCTCTTGCATCTGGTTCTCTGTTTCTGCTCTGTACAAATTTCCCTTGCGTACAGGCTTCACAATCTAGGTTAGGTCTTTCAACTTTACCTTTAACCTTCATTCCTTTTACCACCTTTTCTAATTTTGACACATCTTCGAAATTACAGTGACCAAGCATTTTATGCCATGCTTGAATGTCATAACAGCTCTGAGATGCATCATAATGTATCTCATTATCGTTTTCTTCGTCATATGTGTCTAAATAATAGAGTCTATCAGCCTCAATTATGTCAAACCTGGTGCCGTTTTTATATGTGTCTAAATAATAGAGCCTATCACACTAAATTATGTCAAACCTGGTGCCATTTTTGTAGATGAGTTGGTCCCGGCCATGTTTAAAGTTGATCGAGGCCTCCTTGGACGTTGCTGCCTTAACAGAAAAAATGCTTTGTGGATATGTCGGGATATACAGCGCCCAAGTCATCATCACCTTTACTTTGTGCCCCTCTGTGTCTAGCAGCCAAACCTCTGCATTACCTCTCTTTTGTGCAGCCCCTCAGGTTCTCGTTCTGTCAGCTAATTCCACAATGTGTTCCTCCAGTTGGAAAGTTGCATCAAAGCATTTAAACTTTTTCAGGTCATTAATTATGTGTGAAGTGGTGCCAATGTCCACCATTAATTCCTTCTGTTTTAATTCACGAATTTGATGCTTGTTTATTCTGAAGACAAATGTGTGATCATCCGCGTCAGTTGCTTGTTTCACATTGTCTTTCTTCTTTCGTCTACAGTTACTGTCCCTGTGGCTAGAGTTTTTACACAAACTACACCACTGTCTCTGGACTTTATATTCTCTCCAGCGTTCTCGTGGCTTGTGTCCCTTTAGGCCACAGCCATAGCATATAATCTCTGCTTCTACTCTTTCCCCAAGGCCACTTGCTTTCATCACATTATCATTACTTATGTTGGCATTACATTTCTCTGTATTTTTATAGCTTCTCAACCTTGTTTTGAACTCACCAAAGCTCAACTTATCATCATCTTGCATGATGTGTACTGCAAATGGTTTAAAAGTTTCAGGCAGCCCTTTCAGAATCATCTCAATTAGTAATCCATCACTGAGCTTTTCCCTAGCATTTCTAAGTGCTGTAATGGCCATCTCAGCCCTAATAATATAGTCTGTGACACTTTCACTGATGGCCTTCTGGAGGCTTGTTAATTCGGTGTATAGGCTAATTACCCATGGCTTCCCTTTCCTGGCATAATGGTCTCTCAGGATCTGAAGCGCTTATCTACTGTCATCTGCGGCTTCTGTCATGACGAGGGACAAACTTTTGTCGTCTAAGAACTGCATTAGTTCTGCATAGGCCTTCTCATGTTTCTCATCGTCGCCTTCCTCCACATTCTCGTCGTCCTATGCGTCCTGCTGCACATTTTGCAAAATGGCGTCATCAGCCCTAGCAAGTGCAGGTGTCCCAGAAACATTGTCTCCCACAACTCGTAATTCTTTTCATCTCCGTCAAAATATAGTCTATGCCAATGGCTTCCTACTTCCCTCCTGGGCCCATAACTTGTTGGCGGTATCATCTTAAGAGTAAGAAAGTCAGGTTAGGTATACATTTACAGAGGAAAATAAACACACGTGAAGGCAATCAATCTGGTTAAAAACGGAAGAGGGGAACAACCCTCACTTCCTCTTTTATTATAAAACACATGGTCAGGTGACCTCTCTTAACCTCTCCACACCAGTGACGTCAGTGTAAGAGCACACATACGATCACTCACCCTCTTTTATTATTATCAGCCAACAATTATCCCTGAATGGTACGTTTACCTAGGGCAAATGAATTATTCATGAATTTGTAAAAATAGGATCAATTTCAAATGATTGGAGACCTGAGAAGCAAGGGAATTGGAGAAACCAGATAACTCTAAAAGGGAAATGCATCCCAAAATTGTTGTTTCTCTTGTAATATGTTCAGTGAATGAGCTAGATTTGGGCCAGTGAAAACCTCTGCATAGTAATTACTTTAACATAAAGGATTAAATATGGTCACCACAAACTGCCTTTCACTGTTAGCATACAGCAATTTCTTTTGATATTTTTATAATAATGTTGAAACTTTTTTTTCCATATTTATTTTTATTTGTTTTTTCCAAAAGTATATTACAGTAGATAAAATTCTCAATCTACCGGAAAAGGCATCACCTTTCCAATGGAAAAGGTAGAAAAAAGAGGCAAGGGGCAGGTAAAAAGGAAGAAATCAAAACTGAACGTGGAAGGATTGAAGAACATTACTGTAAGAAAGAAGAAGAGAAAGACAGATGTTGATTACATGGCTCAAGCTGTGGATTTACAATGCCAGCTGGATGAGAATTTAATATACAATGAAAACAGTGGTATTAATAAGACTAATGGGGATGAAGATCTATCCTTCGTAACGATAGAGCAGAAATGACTGTATTAGAAGCTGACGATTCTTCAGAGATGTCAGCAAAGACATTCTTGTAACTGGAGATTCAATTATTAGAGGAACTGATACTTATATTTGCTGAGATGATAATGAACATCGAGTAGTATTATGCTTGCCAGGAGCAAAAATAGAAGATGTGAAACAAGCCTTGGAATGCCTTAATGTAAGGAAGTATGGATCTGTTTTATGTTGGTGCAAATGATGGCACCAACAAAGATTCTCTGACTTTTAGTTGGGAACTGACAGCCCTCCTAGATAGTATAGCTTGTACTGGTGTTAGGACATATTTTTTCACAAATCACTTATAGAAAGGATAGTCAGGTCACTGTGAATGAAAATATTTTTTGAATAAACACCTACATGGAAAACATGTCCTGTTTTAAAAAATGGAAATGTGTAGAGCATTTAAGTCTAGATTTGGACACAGATGTGTTCAGACAGGATGAGGTGCATTTATCAAGATCAGGGAAGAGAATTTTTACAGCAGATATTTTGCAATATTTGACAAACACTAGCCAGGATTTTTGCAAGGTCAAAAATGTAACAGTTCACAGATAGCAACATTTGATGCATCTCTGATGGTTGTTAATGCTAGGAGCATTAATAATAAAGTTTTTTTATTATAAAATTTGCTACGTTCCCACAAGATTGATGTTGTTATTGTTTGTGAAACATGGTTAAAGAACAATGACTGGAAACCAATTCTGACAAGGTATAAAGGTTTTTACTGTAACAGACATTCTATAGTCTATGCCATTGGCTTCCTACTTCCCTCTAAAAAATCAGGTGGAGGTGTTATAATAGTGATTAAAGATAGCTATGAGACCTGTGATTATTACATGTTCAATGATAACACCAATACTATTGACTGTGTAACTGTGACAATAAAGATAACCCTGGAATATATAACAATTGTTTGAGTGTACAGACCACCAAACTCAAGTGCAGATGACCTGGAGGAATTCATACATTTCTTACAAGAAACACAGGAGGGAAGAATAATGTTAGCTGGGGACTTAAATTTACCAGAAACAGACTGGAATAATATTGATTCAACAATGTCAGGAAAGAAATTATTCACAGAGTATATTTAGGAACAGCAAATGCTTCAGACTGTAAAAAAAACCTACCAGGGGATGGAATATACTCAATATCGTTTGTGTTCCCAAATAAATTACTGTAACTTCAAGTCAAGTTTTACCACCATTGATGTGCAGTGATCATGGGGTTATTAAGGTTGATTTGTTGCTAGCTAATTCTGCCAAACTGAAATCTAAGCCAATGCACAGAAGGTTAATTACAGATTATAGGGAAGCAAAACAGTTACTATATAAAACTAGCTGGATTGAGTTGTTCAGTGGAAAAACTGCAGATGGAATATGGAAAGTTTTGAAAGAGAAATTGAGTGCAAAAAGTAAAAAAAAAATGTTTAACATCAGGATCTAGGCACGCAACATCAGGGGAGTATATTTCCATAAAAACAAGATACCTGATTAAGGTGAGAGACAAAAAATATAAGAAATGGAAGAGAGGTCGAACTACAACTTTAAAAACTGAAATAAACAAGCTGAACAAACAGATTAATTGTAGTGTTGGACAAGATCAAAAAAATTTTGAAGAACATTTATATAAAGATAATGAGCATAATAGGAAACTTTTTTATAGATACACAAGATGTGGAAGGAGTAAAGATACAAAATTGATAAACTGTGTGCAGATTCTAAAATTTATTCTCAGACACAACAGATTATAGATATGCTTACAAAATCTTATGCAAAACAGTTTGGCTCCACAAAAGGGGTGGTAAGTTGTCCTAGTGACATCCAGGTAACCCTAGATACTAGAATCAAATTAGAGTATATTGAAAAAGAACTGTGCAAACTGGATCCAAAAAAAGCACAGGGAGGAGATGGAATAAGTAACAATGACCTGAGAACACTTCAGCAAGAACTTACACTACCATTATATCTATTATTCACTAAGTCATATAAATATGGGGAGATTCCTCAAGATTGGAGACATGCACTTATTAAACCTGTCTTTAAGGGGAAAGGGGAGTAGGACAAACCCAGAATCATATAGACCCTTAAGTCTACTTTCACTTTTAATGGAGAAGGTAATACTGGATAAGTTATTGTCAGAACTGGATAAGTTGGGACTTGAAACCATATATCAGCATGCATATGTTGAATATAGATCTATTACCACCTGTAACATGATGTTCTATAACAATATAATAACAGCTATGAATGAAACATTGTGCTGTGAAGTGATTTATATAGATTTAACTTCAGCATTTGACAGGGTCATACACAAAACACTGATCAATAAATTAGTACAATTAGATATTGATGTACTGTTGATAAGATGGATAGCTGCATGGCTTACAAATAGGACATGGCAAGTATCACACACCAGCTGGACAGGTGAAATCCTTGGTTACAGTCAAGGTGTCCCACAGGGCTCTGCACTAGGCCCTTACTTGTTTAGATTGTATCTTTCAGACCTTACTTTTTCATCTGAGGTGTTCTACAGTCAATATGCTGACAACCTGAAATTGGATAAACTGATTACAAGTGTTACAGATAAGGCATGTCTGCAAAATAATTTGACTAAATTGACCATTTGGGCACAGGAGAATAGTATGTTGATAAATACATCAAAAACTAAGCATATGAGATTTGGGAGACATAAACTGAAAGGTGAATATTTAATACAGCACACAGTGATTGAAACTGTAGACTCATTTAAGGACCTGGGTATATGGGTAGATTCAGCTATGAGTTTTTCTAATCATATCAACCAATTGGCTAATGATAGTTATAAAACTATAGGTTGTATAAAAAGATTTATAAAGTCTAGGAAGTCAAACATAATGAAGTCATTGTTTGTTAGTTACATTAGACCCAAACTTAATAAAAATATGGAAACCCTATAGGAAAACAAGCATGAATAAACTGGATTGGAAAGAGTACAGTGGAAATATACCAAGGGCATCCAAGGATGTGAAAATCTAAGTTATTTTGAAAGACTAAAATATCTGAACTTGTACAGTGTCTCTTATAGATATTTAAGAGGATATCTTATTCAGGTATATAGGGCATTTAGGGACAACTACCTCTGGGAAGGTTTGGGCTTATCAAAAAGTACTAGAGAATCATCAGATAACCTGTGTAGAAGGTTCTATAGGAATGAGAAGTGTACTGATTGGTTCTCTGACAGAGTAGCTGATGCATGGAACAGACTACCAAATTACATTAAAGCAAGTAGTAGATTAGATATTTTTAAGAACAGCCTGGATACTTATTATAGGAACAAGTGTTTTGGTATATTGGCAAGCTAGAAGGGCATTAATGTCCATGCTTGAAACATTTGTATGTATGTATATACAATATTTATAGCATGTGCAACGGCAGCTAAAGGGCAGAAGCATGAGAGAGAGGTATCTGTATTTAACTCATCCTTAAGTTGCTTATCTGAGCTTCTTTGATTTGTTCTTTACTTAGTGTAGGGGAATTTTGTATTCAATGTGATGATTTAATTATTTGAAAAATATTCATTCTTTTAGAATGTGGTTCAGAAGGAGACTCCAGTATTTTTGAAAATATGTATGTTTATTAATATCTCTCGTGATTAATTTATGTGCTGTAACATATGTAGTAGCTTTGTTCTTGAATTCCTCTTATGATAGTTTGGTTTTATCTGTTCAGTTCTGGGTGATACATAGTTTCATTAGCACAAATAATGTGACTAATATCCATGTGTCCTGCTTAAGTTATTTTTTGGGGGTTATATGTAGGATAGCAAATTCCCACAATAATGTTGACTGCTCGTAAACCTTTTTTTCTAACTTCACCTTCAGAGAACACCACTTAACTTGTATGTAAATTTACAGCCCCATAGGATGTGAAAGAGATCAGCGTTCACTGTTGGACAATAGGGACAGTTTGGGGAGTAGTTTGAATTAAATGTATTTAAAGTCAGTGGTGTGTTGTAGGCATTATTGTTGATCATCAATTTTAGTGTAGTTTCTATTGCTTTAAATTTTTATTCATCTGTAATTTTTTCAATTTTTGCATTCCAGTAGGCAGCGAACAGTAAAGATGAATGATATTTGATGGATGTAATTAATTTGTATGAGTTAGAGAGCAGTTTCTTTTTATAAGAACGGCATTGTGGCAGTGATGTTGTAGTATGCATATCTGCTTGTACTGAATTGTTAAAGTTACCGAGCGTGGCAGCCACAATAATTTTGAAACGTAATTAACCAGGATTCAGTATCTCCTAGTTGGAGGCTATAACTAAAATAACCAAAGAATGAAAAAACATTTTATGACACTAACTCAACCTGTGACAGGTGAAGTTGTCTCAGGTAATATATTACAGCAGAGATGTTTTCCACAAAAGATGTTATTTCTCAAAATGATGAAAGCAGTAAAACACTGACGTGATTAGTATAATGAGGCCACACCAGATGAGATGTGTGAAGGATATGCTAAGTGCAGGAAATTAAAATTTGATAGTATTTGTCTCCAACCACGAATCAATAGGAGATGTTTCAAAACAGGTAGACCTAACTCTAAGGTGATCTGACTACAGAAAAAGAGAGCAGTTCTTCTTACTCACTAGGAATATACGGTAAATTTTTCTCCCAGCATCACAAATGTCATCACTTGGCTGCATTGACTCATGCACTACACAGAATGCAAAACCCTCCAGTTCTGACATCATAGCACATATATTTTTGTGCTGTGACTATTTTAAACTTTTGTGAAATGTTTTTCAGTGGTTTGATGTATTATTTTTCCCACACTTTAGATTATACCTAGGACAAAATAATGGTCAGCTGCTTATCTGGAGCCAGAATCTGTGATATCACACACTCGCTGAGGTCACTGCATCACAGGTAAAAATATGATTCGATCACAGCTGGTTTGTGTGTAAACGACCTGAGACATACCACCTGGACTATATGAAAAGAGACATTATGGATCTCTCTGTATGTGTCTCAGACAGGCTTGTGCTTTGCACTGAGCTGCATTCCACCTTCATCAAGGATGAAGCCACAATATAAACAAAAAAATATTTATTTCTACAATAGGCTTAGTTTCTGGTGTCATTCCAGGGGAATTCAGTATCTGTCAGCATGGGAGGACATGGTTAATAGACCACGTTGCTTTGCCAAGAATGGTCTGCACTTGTCCCCCTGGGCTTTCAGATGTTTGTTAAGACATTATCCACCCCTTTAGAGCCTTTTTTAGGCAATGCCAAAATGACAAACTGTCCAACATAGCAGAAAAGAAAATCAAAATAATCTTAAGGTGGTAGTGCTCAGCGCTAGAAGCCTCAACAAGAAACATCACACCCTACAAGTTCTCCTTACAGTAGAGAATATAGGCAGCTATGTTATTACCCATACTTATTTTAAAGCCACAGGAAGTACTCCAGCAGTGCAAGGCTACAGTGCCTTCCACACATTTAGACCAACAGCAGCACAGACAGGATCTAAAGGTGGAGGTGTCTTGATCTACATCAGCAACAAATATACTTCTGGGTTGGTTAAATATGATGATGCCCTGGAGTTCATTCACATGCAGGTCACCATAGATAAAGTCCCTTACTGTACCTTGCGAACTATAGGTCACTATCTATGCCCCACAAATCTTATAACTCATACCTAGACCTGCTGGAGACACTCAACATCAAACCAAATACCTTATTCATGGGGAACTTAACTTTCCCTGTGTAGACTGGGAAACATACACTACCTAAAACTCACAGGCACAATGTTTCCTGGACTTTATTAACACAAATACTCTAGACCAAATAGTTCATGCAGCAAAAACAGAGATTCAAACATATTACACCTAGTACTCAACAAGATGACCCCTCCCCCATATCACATCCTTAATGGTGAGGTCAGATCACAAAGCTATCTCCTTCAAAACAAAAATCATCTCGTAAAACCCAACTAAACCTGTACAAGTTAGGAACTATTATAAAGCAAGCTACATCTTACTGAGTGACAGTTTGTCAAAATTCAATGTCCCCCCCACTGAACCCCGAGATCACAGCAAACTATGCAGAATTGTTCACAGGAACCCTGGACAAACATATGAATTGCTGCATAGAGGCTGCTGTATCTACCAGAAGTGAGGCCATAACAAACATAATGCAGAAAAAATGTTTTTTGTGAGCAGATATTCACCTTTCTTTGACGTACTCAGAAAGTTGGATAGATTTTGGCCTGTTATTTGCAATGATGATAGTTTAAATGGACTGTTTACCAAAGGGGTCACCTTCTCATATAGCAGGTTCCTGAATTTGAAGGAACATCTTAACATGGGAAACGCAAGCACGGTTAGTATGAAGAAAGACAGTTTCCCATGTGGCAGATACAAGATATGTAGAAAGATCAGGAACCTAGATGGAGCTACTGTTAATGAAAGAGTTTATAGGGCCCAAGATGAATTTAGGTGTGGTCTATATTATCGGTTGTGACTGTGTACCTATCAGATGGTACATAGGATGGACCAAAGGAGCAGTAAAAAGACGCATCATAGAACATCTGGGGGATATCAGAAATAGGAGGTTAGAGGGTCCAGTAACACATAATTTTTATAATGTTCATGACAACTCAGATACTAGTTTTTTCTTTAGTGTGTTGGCCAAACCCCACCTTTGTCAAGGAGAAGAATTTTTGAGCAAATTATTGGCACTGGAAACCAAGCTAATCATTAACTTTGGAACTTTCATCCCAGGGGGCTAAATCAGGATGTTAATTTAAATGTTATTTAATGTCAATGGCAACTTAAAAGTTTTTTGCAATATTTTTGTATAAAATATTTCCTAGTGAACCTGCAAATGGAGATGCATTGTCACTTTAATTATTCTTGTTAATTTCTGTTAATGGGCACATTTTCTAACTGAATGCAATTAAGGTATTATATAAAAGGAAGCCATGTGGTAAGATTGTTATTCCTTGAAGGCGTAAGCCGAGGTACCGGATGCACCAGTAAACCTTTTATTTTATTCCACTGTGTTCCTTGTCTTTTTCTTGGTTTCATGGTTGGTGGATCATTTAGTCATAACAAATTTCAAAAGCGAACCACACTGGTGGAATCCCAAACTTAACAAGGTAAATAACAAAAGGAAAGAAGTTATGTTCAAAATCAGAAACAGCTACTCTCATAAAGACAAGGGCTCACTAATTAAACTAAACAAGAAACTAAGAGAATTAATTAAGACTAACAAGACTAACTACAAGGTCAGGAGAACCTCTCAGGCTGAGGACCACCACAAATCCTTCTTAACCTATGTCTAAAACCTTTAAGTTAATACACAGCAGTGTGCTGAATTGGTGGTAAATGACACCACCTTCACTGAGCAGAGAGACATAGAGAATCTGCTGACTGGCAAATTCAGCTCAAACTTCACCCCTCCCCCCTGCTACCTCCTGTAAAATCCCTTCTTTCATATCCCCCAACTATCAGCAGGGAGCAAATGTTGGCGGTACTTGCCAAGGCCAAATACACTGTATGAATGGGCATAGACAGTATTCCAGTCTGCTTCCTAAATAGCTTAAAATATGACCTTTCAAGACCACTTGAGGCACTTTCCAACTACAGTCTCAAAACAGGTTATGTACCATGTGACTAGAGGACTGCAGTGGTCATTCCTGTTCACAACAATGGTTCATCAGCTGACCTCGGAAACTACAGACCCATCAGTCTGACAAGTCTAATATGCAAAACCATGAAATAAATGATCATGGAAATGATCAACAAGGACATTAGCAACTTATAGACACTGGCACCATCCCAGTTTGGCTTTGTCAAGGGAAGGTATTACCTACTTAACCTGGTACACTTCTTCAAGAGATTCACCAAGAAAATGAGGTGAAGACAGTGCATACCACCTACCTCAACCAGACTGAGGCATTTCATAAGATCCCCATGCAGATATTGTTGACAAACTCACTGATCTAGGCTTAAATCCCTATATAACTTACTGGATTGTCAGCTGGCTCAAAGATAAGATCCAGGAAGTCAGGATTAGTGAGACCTTCTCTACCAGGAGACTGTCACCTGTGAAGTACCTCAGGGATCCATACTGGGCCATCTCCTGTTTGGCATCTACTTCTTTTCTTTTTTTAAACAAGAAACATCTTTATTAAATTATCAAGTATGACATGGGCAATCTTAACATTTATATAAATGAAAATAAAACATACTGATACAGTTTCATTTGCAAACATTATATATTGCAAACCATGCTGACACAACTGTAGCTGCTAACATTATATATCACTTATAATATATCCAGTCATTGTCAGTCAAATGTTACATAGCTCATTGAAATCTTCCCTTCTTTTAAACCTCGTTCCTTCTCTACATGTATTGATCCCACAATTCCCATTTTTTTCCTATGTAATTTGCTCTTAACTTTTCTAAAGATCCGAATTGCAGTTGTTTTATCAGTTTTACAATCTTCGCTACTTCTACTAAAGTTGATTTACACATTAAGTTCCATTTTCTAGTAATTGCTTTTTTGCCAGCCATCATAATTAGACTCAGCAAGGCCTTACTAGGTCTAGGCAATGCTGATTCTGTCTCATTGCTCAAAAAGTTAATTTCTTAGTTACACCAATTTGCTCACTCATTGTTTCTAACAGAGCAGTCTGCAGAGAATTTTTGAAGTCTGCCAACTCATTACACTCCCAGAAAATATGTTTCCAGTTACCTCTTTCTTCCCCATTACACATCCAACATTTGCTGTCTACCTGAGGAAAAAGTCTATGGAGTCTACTTGGGATATAAAAATACCTATGTAAACACTTCCAAGCAAAGATCCTAAATCTTCAAGACTTTGTTGCATATTTTGGAGACATACATATATCTCCCCATTGTTTCTTTGTAAATTGCTTATCCAGTCTCTCTTCCCACTCTTTTGTAACCTCCTCTGATTGATTCTTATAGTTATTGTGCAATATTTTATTTGCTCTACTAATTATTCCTTTCCTGACAGCAACTTCTGTTCTAGATTCTACTAAAACCTCTGTCAGTGCTGGTCTTTCATTTATGACCCCCTATTTCTTTCTCTTTTCCTAGATTCTGATATCAGTCCTTGATAGGGAAGGCAATCTGTAGCCTGCAGTCCAAATAAGTTATTGGTGTCTTCCCATTCTATTACCTTTCCCTCTCTAGTTATTTGCTCCCAATACCTTGGTTCTTTGTCAGTTTTCCTCCAATAAATTCCAGCCTCCTCTTGCCTATTGTCTGTATCCCTAATTGCAGTCATCCCTATCAGCAGAATCTCCTTTCTCCATTCCCATTCTTAGAATACTTTCTGCTACTTTACGAATATAATATTCTGTATGATTATTGTTATTCTCCTTAAAGGTCTGCATTCAAAATCTCAGTCTCTCCTTGTTTCTTGAGCTTCCTCCCTGTTTGATCATCATCACCTCTTTCCACTTTGAGTTATAGTTTTCTGCTTGTGCTATGTATAGGAGCCTTAGCTGTGTTACTCTGAAATAGCCCTTCAAATTGAGTAATACCAATCCACCTTATTCTACTAGAAAAATAAGCTTATCTCACGTGACTCTTGCTGTTTTCCCCTCCCTGGTAAAATCCTTCAGCTCTATATTAATTGCCACCCATAACTTCTCCGCTGGTTGATAAAAATATGCCTGACCCTATGTATAAGACTAAAGGGATTAAAAATATATTAACGGCTTGTATCTTACTATCGATATCCATATAACAGAGTTTCCAGTTTCTCAGTTTTTGTATTATATTTTGTTTTGTCTCTTCCCACATATCCTTAGCTGCAACATCGGAATAATTTTTAATCCATACTCCAAAATAATTAATTTTATCATTTCCCTATAAGTATGGATATTGCTGAACCAATTTGTATATGGGTACATAATTTACCACTATTGCCTTTGTTTTAGCTTCATTAATATTGTATCAAAGAAAGATTTCAAACTGTCTCAGTATGCTCTGCAAAACTGTAATGTCCCTTTCTGGTTTTGTCAGGTATAAAATAATATTATCTGTAAACATAGCCAGATTTTCTTTGACTACCATACCAATTATATCCTTGAATTTCAGAGTCCCTTATTTTCATTGTCAGTGGTTCTAAATATAATGCAAATAACAAAGGGGAGGGTGGACAGCCCTGCCTGGTTCCTCTGCTCAAGCAGAAATTATCAGAGAGGACCCCATATACTTTTTAATTAGATGGAGTTACTGTTAATGAAAGAGTTTATGGGGCCCAAGATGAATTTAGGTGTGGTCTATATCAGCAGTTGTGACTGTTTACCTATCAGATGGTACATAGGATGGACCAAAGGAGCAGTAAAAAGACGCATCATAGAACATCTGGGGGATATCAGAAATAGGAGGTTAGAGAGTCCAGGAACACATAATTTTTATAATGTTCATGATAACTCAGATACTAGTTTTTTCTTTAGTGTGTTGGCCAAACCCGACCTTTGTCAAGGAGAAGAATTTTTGAGCAAATTATTGGCACTGGAAACCAAGCTAATCATTAACTTTGGAACTTTCATCCCAGGGGGCTAAATCAGGATGTTAATTTAAATGTTATTTAATGTCAATGGCAACTTAAAAGTTTTTTGCAATATTTTTGTATAAAATATTTCCTAGTGAACCTGCAAATGGGGATGCATTGTCACTTTAATTATTCTTGTTAATTTCTGTTAATGGGCACATTTTCTAACTGAATGCAATTAAGGTATTATATAAAAGGAAGCCATGTGGTAAGATTGTTATTCCTTGAAGTAAGTTTAGGTACCGGATGTACCAGTAAACCTTTTATTTTATTCCACTGTGTTCCTTGTCTTTTTCTTGGTTTCATGGTTGGTGGATCATTTAGTCATAACAAATTTCAAAAGCGAACCACACTGGTGGAATCCCAAACTTAACAAGGTAAATAACAAAAGGAAAGAAGTTATATTCAAAATCAGAAACAGCTACTCTCATAAAGACAAGGGCTCACTAATTAAACTAAACAAGAAACTAAGAGAATTAATTAAGACTAACAAGACTAACTACAAGGTCAGGAGAACCTCTCAGGCTGAGGACCACCACAAATCCTTCTTAACCTATGTCTAAAACCTTAAAGGTAATACACAGCAGTGTGCTGAATTGGTGGTAAATGACACCACCTTCACTGAGCAGAGAGACATAGAGAATCTGCTGACTGGCAAATTCAGCTCAAACTTCACCCCCCCCCCCCCGTGCTACCTCCTGTAAAATCCCTTCTTTCATATCCCCCAACTATTAGCAGGGAGCAAATGTTGGGGGTACTTGCCAAGGCCAAATACACTGTATCAATGGGCATGGACAGTATTCCAGTCTGCTTCCTAAATAGCTTAAAATATGACCTTTCAAGAGCACTTGAGGCACTTTCCAACTACAGTCTCAAAACAGGTTATGTACCATGTGACTAGAGGACTGCAGTGGTCATTCCTGTTCACAACAATGGTTCATCAGCTGACCTCGGAAACTACAGACCCATCAGTCTGACAAGTCTAATATGCAAAACCATGAAATAAATGATCATGGAAATGATCAACAAGGACATTAGCAACTTATAGACACTGGCACCATCCCAGTTTGGCTTTGTCAAGGGAAGGTATTACCTACTTAACCTGGTACACTTCTTCAAGAGATTCACCAAGAAAATGAGGTGAAGACAGTGCATACCACCTACCTCAACCAGACTGAGGCATTTCATAAGATCCCCCATGCAGATATTGTTGACAAACTCACTGATCTAGGCTTAAATCCCTATATAACTTACTGGATTGTCAGCTGGCTCAAAGATAAGATCCAGGAAGTCAGGATTAGTGAGACCTTCTCTACCAGGAGACTGTCACCTGTGAAGTACCTCAGGGATCCATACTGGGCCATCTCCTGTTTGGCATCTACTTCTTTTCTTTTTTTAAACAAGAAACATCTTTATTAAATTATCAAGTATGACATGGGCAATCTTAACATTTATATAAATGAAAATAAAACATACTGATACAGTTTCATTTGCAAACATTATATATTGCAAACCATGCTGACACAACTGTAGCTGCTAACATTATATATCACTTATAATATATCCAGTCATTGTCAGTCAAATGTTACATAGCTCATTGAAATCTTCCCTTCTTTTAAACCTCGTTCCTTCTCTACATGTATTGATCCCACAATTCCCATTTTTTCCTATGTAATTTGCTCTTAACTTTTCTAAAGATCCGAATTGCAGTTGTTTTATCAGTTTTACAATCTTCGCTACTTCTACTAAAGTTGGTTTACACATTTATTTCCATTTTCTAGTAATTGCTTTTTTGCCAGCCATCATAATTAGACTCAGCAAGGCCTTACTAGGTCTAGACAATGCTGATTCTGTCTCATTGCTCAAAAAGTTAATTTCTTAGTTACACCAATTTGCTCACCCAGTATTTCCAACAGAGCAGTCTGCAGGGAATCTTTAAAGTCTGCCAACTCATTACACTCCCAGAAAATATGTTCCCAGTTACCTCTTTCTTCCCCATTACACCTCCAACATTTGCTGTCTACCTGAGGAAAAATTCTTTGGCGTCTACTTGGGATATAAAAATACCTATGTAAACACTTCCAAGCAAGGATCCTAAATTTTCAAGACTTTGTTGCATATTTTGGAGACATACATTCAATTCATACCAATTATATCCTTGAATTTCAGAGTCCCTTATTTTCATTGTCAGTGGTTCTAAATATAATGCAAATAACAAAGGGGAGGGTGGACAGACCTGCCTGGTTCCTCTGCTCAAGCAGAAATTATCAGAGAGGACCCCACATACTTTTTAATTTTCACCTCCAACCCCTCATATATCCTCCTATCAACCTTATAATTTTATCAGTGAATCCAAATGCTTCCGTTGCTCTGCTCATACATTCCCAGCTTACTCTGTCAAGTGCTTTCTCGGTAGCAAGACCCACTAACAACAGTGGTATTTTTTATATTCTGTTTCTCTCTGGATCATCAGTGTTCTGTTAATGTTGTCAAATATTTGCCTCCCCTCCACAAAACCACATGAATCCATATCTATCAATTTTGGCATCACTTTTGCCATTGTTTTAGCCATTATAGACATAAACACTTTATAATCATGGTTTAGTATTGAAATAAGTCTGTATGAAGCTGGATCTGATGGATCTATACCCTCTTTAGTTATTACATCTACCACCACTTTCTTCCAGGATGTTGGTACTTCTCCTCCTCTTAAAACACAGTTAAAAACTTCCAGATCTTTATCAGTTTTTTCCTACTAGCTTCCAAACTTCCACAGGAATGCCATCTTTTCATGGAGACTTTCCTGTAGATTGTTTATATATCACCATTTTTATCTCATATCCTCCTATCCTATTAGTAATTGAGCCTCCTCTACCTCTAACCTTGGTATATTTAATTCTTGCATAAAAATTTCCATTTGTACCTTTTCTTGATTTCCATATTTCTCTGCTTTCTACAGACTTTCATAGAATTTCCAAAATATTTCTAATACTTCTACAGGATCCTTTGTTATCTTTCTTGTTATAGGCTCCCTAAGCTTGGTGACAGCCTTTTCCACTTTCTTTTGCCTGAGTCGTTGTACTAAACATGTTTGTGCTCTGGAGGTATTATCAAAAACAGTTGCTTAACAGCAATCTTTCTAAACTCATGCATATTATCAAGGTAATCCCTTATTTTCTGTTTAGCATTATGTAGTTGCTCCTCTTCTTGTTCTATGAGATTCTCCCTATTTTGCAATGCTTTCACATTTGTCAGTTCCTCTGAATAATTCTTGTTACTTTTTACCCATATCTCTGTTTTTTTTATTTCCACCATATTTTTAAACTCCACTTTAATTTTATCTCACTTCCTAGCTATATTTTCAGAAGAAATGTCTGTCTTCTCTAATAGCTCCTTAATATTTTCCACTACCTATTCCCTAAATTCCTCTCTGTTCAACAGATAAAGTGGCAAAGCACCAGTGTCTCATTTTTATTTCATTACCCTGTGCTTTTATTTTGGTTATTATTGGCACATGATCTGAAATAGTTATTGGGTACATATCAAGACCTTCAATTAAGTACACATGTTCCTGTGAAATGTAAATTTTGTCTAGCCAAGCCAAGTTTTTGTATATTGGGGAATAATACGTAAATTCACTCCAAACTCCTATTACTGAATTCACATGTTCAATGCCAAATATTTTCCCAAATTTCTTTAAAAAAATGCTTCGTTATATTTTCTCTTCTGGGCACCCAGACAAATCTTCACTGTTGCAAATCAAATTCTAGTCCCCACTTATAAGTAATATTCTTGCTGAAACCTGATTATTTCTCCCAGAATTTTCCTAAGCTTCTTTATAGTAGTTTTCAGTGGAATATAAATACATGCCAGTGCAATCCTTATCACTTGTCAGTAGCCCCTTAGTACTACAAATATGTCACTATTGTAGCTACTCTTGCAACTAGTGTAAGTACTCCTGCCTTCCTTTGCTCCAGGTATTCTGGTGAATAACCATCCTGAAAATGTTTCTTTATCAAATTCACATGTTCAGTTCTTTCCAAACATGTCTCTTATAGCATAGCTATTTGCACTTTGCATTTTTAATATAGTTCACTATTCTTTCTTTTTTGTATTTATCTGTAAGATCATTAACATTTAAAGACATTACAGAAAGCATAATATTCTTGAAAAATTATTTCAACCTTTTATGTATAACAGTTTTTTTGTTAAATGTCTAGTTCCAGCTTTTGGGTTACATGCATGCACTGTTTGGCAGTTAATCTTTTATACAGTTGTTTCTTGTCATCTCCATTTTAGTCTATGTCACATCTTACAAACTTTTTTTGAAAAACCCTCAAACAAAAATACAAACACACCCCAATACCCTCTGAAATGTATTAACTTAATAATAGCACACAACACTATTTACATATTCAAATATTGAAGTTTTACCCTCCTAATAGGAACAAATGTTCCAGACTGACAGCCCCCCCCACACACACACACTGGAGATAACCTAAAAGAAAGGTTATCTATGCTAAGATGCATAGTACAGCTTGTGGTTCTATTAAGTGCTGTTTTGCTTTGTCTTATCTTTATATCTCTTTCAGCTGAGACAACAATTGAAAACACTTTCTCCAAGCCATTTCTCTTTATCAGATTGTCTTCCTAGAAAAAAGCCTTATAATATTCAATATTCTTTTTCATTTACTTGCTTTCTCTTAAAACATGTTACTAGATTAAGTTAATACCTTTAACCCAGTCATTCCTCTATGCAAGAATGAGAAAAAACACACAAATTTTTCTTTTGTCATGCTCTTTTAACCAGATCTTTTATGTTACATTGCAGTGCCTACATTTCTTAAAACTGAACAAGGAGAAAGAGAGAAGAAGAGGGAAAAAAAGAGAAAACAGGAACACCAATTTACATTAGTATCCTCACTACACTTAAGCATAACTGAAAAACTTTACTTTATAACATGAAAAAATCATGCACCATTGAAATAGTACTAGTAAGGAAAAATGTTTTACTAAGTTACCTTACCTCTCCTCTTCCTCTGTCCCGAGTCATGAAAATTAATGACATGTAGTATGGCATATCCTTTAGAGTCCCCTACAAGTTTAAAAAAGTCCAAAAAGTGCAATATTTCTAGATTTTCTTGTTCTGTCATGTTTCACAAATATAATTATTGCTTTGTAATCCCACATTTGTCAATTTCCAAGTTATAGATTTTATTCTTTAAACATTAATGACATGAAGTAGGGGATATACCTCAGAATGCCCTGGAAGTTTAGCAAAGTCCAATATTTCCAGATTTTCTTGCTGTATTCCTGTCCATCTCCATCACCCAAACCCTTTATCTTCTTCATTTCCAATGTACTCTCGATTCTTTGAGTCAACTATTGTACTTTTTTCTCTCTCTCAAGTATTTTATGTTGAAACTCTGGAAAAGGTTTCACTGGCACAGTCTGTATATGGTCTTTATTACCCAAAGAACAAGAAGCAGAATCTCCTTTTGTTTCACTGTTCATTTTTTGTTGGACAGACTTTTATATCTCTTCCTTACCATGTACATCATCAAAAAATGGTTTTGTTGCTCCAGGGAAAAATATTTTGAAGATAGCTGGCTACAGTAGTTTGAATCTCACAAGTGCTTCTTAACATTCCCTGAATAATGGAATAAATGTACTCCTCTTCTGCCTGGTATACAATGAATAGCCATTCTCCAGAAACAGTCTGTTGTCTCCCACTTTTAGGATTTTGTCCTTCTGCCATGGTTTTGTCAGAATCTGCTCCTTCTGTAATTGGTAAGATTGCATCTTTACTATTAAAGGTCTAGGTTGTTGTCTTATAGCTAGGTTTAGAGCATACACACGATGTGCCCTTTCAATTAACAATTACTGTTGTGGAGTATCACTCCAGTTGCTTATTTGTGCTTTCATAAAATTAATAGTATGCTCCTTCCAGCTTCTTGGGTACAGCAGAAAATCCCAGGTTTTCCCTATGTGCTCTATCCTCTAATTCTGTTATTTTTAAAACATCTCTTCTTGTGCAGTCTCATATTCACCCAGCCTTTTCTTCACTTCGAAATCAGAGTTTTGCAGTTTTATCACCTTATCTGAATATCTGTTTAAAGCTTCTTCCATTTTTTCCAGCCTTTTATTGTTTCAGTTGATATACTCTATCAATGTTTTGTTTATTTTAATCAGGTCTGTGTGCAGTTGCCTTATACTTTCCTCCAGGTCACTGGAAGTCAAGTCTGGAGCATGCACTGCTTTTTGCTGAACAGCTGCAGTACTTTTTCCAGTCAGTGTTTTTTGTCACCTTTTGTAGCTGACTTTCTTCAGTTCCTCTGTATTTCTTTTTTCCTGGCATCCAAGCAGTGCACTTACTAGCCATTTACTGAAATTTACCTGGAAATCTAGGTCCACTGGCTTTCTCTGCTAAGTTTCTGTTTTCACACTGGGAGAACTAAAAGTAAGCTATTACTTAATGTTCAGCCATCTTGGAAGTCTGTTCAGCATCTACTTCTTGGAAGTCAAAGCTAATGTCAGGTGCCTCTAGCTCACCAAGTTCACAGAAGACTGTAAATTGGGAACTATCATAGATTCCCCCAATGACACTAACATCCTGCAAGAGGGCCTAACAAAGAGAAATGACTCATGCCAAAGCCATGGTTTAAACCCAATGCCAAGAAGTGCATTATGGTGTCCTTTGAGAAAATGTCACAAAAGCCAATTACTCCAGTGATAAAACACCCCTAACAGTTGACCTGATATTTAGGGATCTGGGAACATATGTAGACAGCCTTTGACCAACACATAGCCAAAATAGTAAGAAAGTCATTCTATGTTGCCCAACTTATAAGTAAGGGTATGACATTCAGGTTGAAGGATGTTATAATATCACTTTACCCAGCCCTTATCACATCTATGACTGAGTACAATGACCCATTCAACAAGTACCTGACAGGCATTTTCAGCAGTTGGAATGCCCACAGAGATTCCTCACCAGGAGAATCCAGGGTATTAATACACTGTCCTACACAGATTGTCTTAAGGCCCTATCTCAGTCTTCTATGGGTTACTAAGAGGTGATCTATGCCTGGCATATAAGGCATTTTCAGATTCAGCCCTGATCAATCTTTTGTACCTCAACAAAATGAACAGCACTAGAAACATTTGATTATGGGTTTAAACTTTGCCTATAACATAAATTGAACATGCTAGTGAGATCAATATGTGTTTCAAAGGATCTACACACTATGGAATAGGCTCCATATCCATGTGAAGCAGAGTTCATCACTCACCCTATTCAAATGTAACTTTGACCATTGGATAGGAAATTATAAATTCACTCCTGGTGTGGCCCCTATGTCTCTAATGAATATAGGCATACAGTAAGTAAAATATTAGTGAACATACCCCACAACACCTTCAAAATAGAATGCCTTTCCTAATAGGTAAGTGGGGTCACAGCTGTGTTGCATGTTTAGGCCCTGGTGTTTGTTAGCCTGGTATATACCTCTGAACCTCTAGGTATTATTCTTGTGTTTTCAGTTACATGTCCTTGTAACAAACTGACCCCTTTTTCAGACAATCACAGTCTGTGCCTTTTCTACCTTGATCAAGAAGACAACACAGAGTCCTGTTATGTCTAATAAGATTATACAGAGGCTACTCTAGATCATCAGTAAAATACATTACTAGCCCTTATGGCAAAAAAGCAATTACCCTTATCCTTAGAGAGACATACAGAGTGCAGTAATGTGGGTAGATTTAATTTAAATGAACATGTCCTCTGGCAAGTAAGTGGTTACTGTGGTTCAAGTGCAAAAGATAAAAGTAACACATTGCCCGATGATTATCTGGAAAAGTTAGGCCCTTTCCAATAATTTAAGCCAGAAAAATAAAGTGGTTGAACCCCAGGATCAATACAATTAGCAGAATTGATTTTACTGCTCTGACCTTATTTCCAAGAAAAATCATGCACTGATTATAATTTAGCCATTTTGGTCTGATAAATCATACAAATTGTTCAGCCTTTGTGTAATTTATTAATAGAAATCTCAAGAGTAATTTTATAGCTCATCTGCATAAGTACAATTAATGTATTGCTCCTTAAATAAAATTAAGTAGTTCTGCTTAATTAACTGATGCTTTCAGTTATGTTTTTTGTCTCTTTTTTATAACATTATGGGGGCTATACAACAAATATGTGACAAAACATTATGGAGGATGTGGGTGGCAAATCCCCCCCACTTGGGTGTGTTTTATTTAGTTAGTTGTGGGTCTGTTGTGCTACGGGTGACTTGTTTCATTGCCCTTGGAAAATTCAGCGAATTGCGGAAGTGATTTTCACTGAATACAGGTCGATGAAGAGGTGTTCTGCAAAAATACTTTATCCCTTTTTGTTAGTTTCAAAACTGATTACCATTGCACAGTTTAGGTGAACTGTCTTAACAGTCATTAACTTTCTTGACAACTATTAACCTCTATTGAATGCCTGATAGTATAATAACAAGAAGAGAAAAGAAAACTTGATTACAGCTTCACCAAAATATACTTGCACTCATGTATATAACCAGTTCTACTATTACAGCATTTATGCCTATAGAGGGTTTCACATTTTTATAGAAAGGAGATAGACATTCACCAGTTCAGAGGACATCAAAGGCAGATGGAAGGAGAACTTTCAGCAGCTTCTGAATGAAGAAATCCCCACAGAAGCTGTACTGCCCCAGAAACAGCCTACAATGAGAGAAGAAGAGGAGCCTACCATAGAAGAAGTAAGAACAGCACTATGGAAAATGAAGTCATGGAAAGCAGCAGGCTCAGATGAAGTCACAGCAGATATGATAAAGATGCTGGGTGTGATAGGGGGGAAATGGCTCCTGAGAGTACTAATGGCAGTGTGGAGAGAAAGGTGTATCCCAGATGACTGGAGAATAAGCATATTTGTGCCAGTGTACAAGAAAAAAGGGTACATCCACAACTGTGGGCAGTATAGAGGCATCAAACTCCTGTCACATTGCATGAAAGTTCTGGAGAGGGTGATTGATAAATGGATATGCAGAGTAGTAGAATGTATGATGGGAGATGAGCAATTCAGATTCAGATAAGGATGCAGCACAACTGACCTGATGTTTACAGTGGGAGAAATAGTTAAGAAGAAGCTAGAGATGAAGAGAGACTCCAGCTGGACATTCCTAGACATGGAGAAAGCATATGACAAGGTCCCAAGAAAGCTGATCTGGGCAGTAGTGCGGTAGTTTGAAGTTCCAGAAACATTGGTAGAATTAGTGCAGGCTATGTACAAGGACCCAATGACTCAAGTAAGAACAGTTTTCAGCCTCACATAGGGGTTCCCAGTGGGAGTGGCTATACACCAGGGTTCAGCTGTGAGCCCACTGCTGTTCATACTGGTGATGGACTACATTAGCAAACAGGTAGGATGGGAACAGATCAACAAAGTTGCTGTATGCAGACGATGTGGCATTACAGGCAGACTATGAGCTAGAACTTCAGCAAAGGATAGGAGAATGGAATACAAAACTGAAGGCACATGGGTTGAAAGTAAGTACAGATAAGATGGTGGGAATGGCAGTAAATTGGGGAAATCAGAAGAAGCCGAGAACAGAGATAGAAGGGAAGATAGTGGAACAGGTAAACAGCTTCAAGTATCTGGGAGGGCTGGTTGAGGAGAAGGGAAGTCTGAATGAAGAGGTCAAAGCTAGAATCAGAGGGGCTGCAGCCAACTGGCATAGAGTGTCAGGTGTAGTCTATGACAGAAGAATGAGCAGTACTACTGTATGGTACAGAAATCTGAGCAGTAAAGAACAGTTGAAGAAGCTAGAAGTGATGGAAATGAAGTGCCTGAGAAGGGTGGTAGGATGCACACTGGGACAGATGAGGAAATGACATAAGAGCAGAAGCCAACATAGCTCCAATTGCAGAAAAGATCAAAGAGAATGGATTACGGTGGTTTGGACACATCCAGAAAAGCAGAAGACAATATGGTGAGGAAGATTTGGGACAGACAGGAAGAAGGTAAGAGGAAGCAAGGGTGTCCAGCAAAGAGGTGGATGGATTGTGTGAAAGAAGAACTGCCACAGTCAGGCATGAGTGTTGAAGAAGGCATGAATGTGGCACTGAACTGAGAGAGTTAGCAACAGTTAACATGATACCCCAACCCCATGTAGAAAAAAATGGGAAAAAGGGGGCTGCTGCTGCTGATGAGACAGACATTTTTTACTGGCATGGAAAGCATTACCTACATATGAATCTGCTTATCAATTACTTATTTTACCATATAACTTTTTTTCTTAATACAGAAATATGCATTGTTTAGCTTAAAGAGCAAGAGATTCATGCCATGTCTTCAAAGTCAAAGAAAACAAATCCTTCAGTAAAGAAACAATATGAATGAAACCACATAAGTCTGAATAATATTAATAAACAATTAACTGAAGAATAAATCAATAAATTCACTATAAACATTGAATGATCTGAAAATGAAGAAAAATTAAAATCTAAACGATAATAAAGGTCTAAGTCAATATGGGCTATTTCTGGAATTCTTATGCATTTTCTTCTCATATGAAGATTTTAATAATCTTTTGGCAAAACAAACTCCTCTACCTTCATAGAAATACATTGTAATCATCCCCAAATTAAAACAAGATAAACACTCTTGATTGTAGCAGTTATACAGTAATTTCATTACTAAATACATATCATAAAATATTTATGTCTATAATAGCAGCCAGAATTAAAACCTCAGTTCTGTCATTAGATCAGAACATTTTCAAAATAAATAGATGACCATAAGATAATACTAAGAAAACATTCATTTTATTAGCTCATGCAGTTTCAATGGGAAATAAATGAATACTAAGTCTTGATATTGAAAATATTTTGATTCTTTAGGTGGATAATGACTTAAAGTTCGTGTCCATTTACATTAATATTATAAAAAGCTTATACCTCAGTTCTAAAATGTAGATCAAAACTGAGTCACAGATGTTTAAAAATACAACCTTTACAAAAGTATCAAAACAAGGATTCCCATTTTCTTTTCATCTTAAAGCTTGCACAATGGCACAATGGCAAACTCAACTGCATTAATATTTGACTTCTGTCTGGATAAGGTAAAGAGATATTAGCTGTTGTTTTTATAATATTACTTTATATATATATATATATATTTTTTTTTTTCAAATTTGTTTGAATATCTCAGCAACCAAGTAACACAGACATAGTAAAACAGCCTCATATGAAAGCTCTCAGCTAGATGAATATAATGCTGCTAACAGTATGTGTGTAACTTGAGTGGTTGCTGAGATACTGTAAGTTATTTACAAAATATTACAAACTTAATAGTTACTGTGTTTACTGTGACTTATAAAATTCAGTTTAAGACCTAATACCTAAGGAATACTACTGCTATAACAACAGTTTGTAATGAAGACTTTGCCATTTATACTTCTTACATAACCCCTATGGTTCCAGAGATATGAACATGTGTTTGAAATGTGAGGACATAATTTGGTTCTGTCAAAAAGCTTAGGCTCCGCCCATTGGAAGTTACATTAAAGGCTTCCTGAGCTCCATTGGAGTGAATGAGTTAAGGACATGGATGAAGACAGTAACATGGGACTGATCAATTGGTAAATATTAATAACTGGCAATTCAATGTTTAAGGGCATAAGAAGTATTTTGCCAAACAAATACAGCAACTGGATTACTGTTTTTTCCTTGATAAGTTGCACTATCAGGGATGTCTGGAGTTCATAGCATAAACTGTATAATAAGGGAAGAAGATATGATAAAGTGATTGTAGTGGCAGAGGTTAATGATATTGTGACGACAAAGCCCTATTTATTTAATGGTTATGTTCAGTCAGTTGTTGATTTTAGCAAAAAGGGGAGCCATAATCTTGTTTTCTGTGATGGTATTATGTGTTAAGATTTAATCATGCATTAAAAATGTTGCCAGGGAGTTTACAGTAATATTAAGAAAAGGTGTTTCTCCACCTCACTGAGTGGTATTACATTATGGGAAGAGATACTTGGTGCTACCTTATATTTTGGAAGAGACAAATTATATTTACGTTATAGTGGCTGTAAAGAAATTAGACACTGTCATCTGTGCTAGCATGTCTGGCTGAAGGTTTTGTATATAGTTTCAGATTACCCTGCGTATTATATTCCAGCATGACTAGCTATGATATTGTAAATAAGTTCTTATGTGTTGAGTTATAATCTGTTTGTACAGAATGTGTTAAAGACTTGAACAGTGTTCCTTTACATTTCTAACTGTGCATATTTGTGAAAAAGATTCTAAATGCAGCTTGTCTCAGAATCAACTGATCTGCAGATGATGTCATCAGAATGTTGATACTTGCTATGTGTTACCGTCAGAGGCTGAGAGGCAGGAAGGAACTTTGGTAAACAGCTGTTGGTTGATTTTCAAAATATGAAATGAAAATTAGAACTGGAACAGTTGTGACAGTTAGTCTAGTCTATAAAAGTGCCTGACAGTTAACAGTCAGTTACAGTTGCCAGTTGTTCACAGTTATACTGTGCAGTGGATACCCAAAAAGGACTCACCAAGAATGGTGGGAGGTTGGCATAATGGTTAAGGTGTTTATCTTACAGACACAAGTTGAAAGGTTTGATGCTCACATGGGGTAACTGGCTAGGATTAAAATGGCTCACAAGGGCAGTTAGCGTAGTACTAATCTATGACCCTATAATCTATGAAAGCCTGCCTTTGCTCTATTGTAATGATTTAGTTTAGATTAGGGACAGTGTTCTTTAGTCAGATAGGAAAGTTATAACTAATCAATTAGAGTTTTTCTAAATGCTGGATTTCTATCCTACAGTATTGATTTCATTTTCCTGGTGATTAAGTTCTGTTTGTTTGTTGGAAATTACTGTTTTATATTTATTTAATCATTTTCCTCATTATTAAATATTTTTATTAACTTGCATTGTGCCTGGTCAATCAATGTTTCCTTCAGAGATTTGAGAGTGCTTATACCTGCTCTGATAACTTCCTGGGCCAGTCCAAAAGCCTGGCTGCTTTAGGTCATTTGCTACGATTTGTTTTAATATCTAATTTTTAATAATTGGACACCCCTTTAGAAAGGCATGTGACACTCTGGTTGGTGGCAGCGGGTTACCGTATTATTGTGGGGAAGGGTCACAGTTGGAAATCTGTGTCAAGCTTTCTCAGAAGTGTCAGGGCAAATTAATTTGTTGGCATAATGGTTAAGGATACCAAGTACAGGGTTTGATTCTGGCCTCTGTTCATTGGTTAGGCTTGTAATAGTCTGCAGACTGATAGCTTAGTGTACGCCTATGAACCTATATAATTGCTGGAGATCTTAAATGTCCTAATATAAAATGAGAATATCAACCTAATTCTAGAAGAATATGGGTATACACAATTGATAATGGAATCAACCCATAATGGGAATATGTTAGATGTGGTATGGGTTAAACATGACATTTATGAAAATGACAATTATGGTTGTGCTTTGAATGTGATGAGTCTGACCACTTGAGTGTGAATTGGTAGTTTGTAAATAATTTTTATAATCCATCTAAAGAAGACAGGGTGGGGAGAAAGGCTTTCTATAGGACTAATTATGACATTAAAACGCAAAGACACGGGAGTGGAAGAAATTATTGTGTCAAGTGAATGTTGACTTGGCATGAAATATGTTTTATGATTTTATGAAAAAAAATAGATGATTATGATCTAATAGCATGGAACAAACCAATCAGTTACCTGCCTCTCTAATAGATTTGGGAAATTGATAAGGCATATAAGAGAAAATTATACTTTTAGAGGAAGTATGAAAAAATCCCCCAGTAGGGATTAATAAAGAAAGGGCAAAGAAAGCTAGATGTGGGTTTAGGAAAGTTATGAGATATTTTAGATAAAATATGAACTTTGGCTTGCCATATTCCCTGTAATAAAAACATTTTAGGGACCAGAAATCGTATAGAAAACAATTACAGACTTTTGTAAATCTTGTACTTTATGGATGCCCGATTAGTGATCCAAATGTATTAGTGAAGCCTTTTTTGGGTACAAAGATTTATTCTACCTTTGAGGGAAAACATGATGCCAAGAATCAATTGATCTTAAATGATGTATACCCTATATTCACACTAGGTCAAGTTGAGAAGGCATGTAAAATGATTAAACAGAATTCAGCAGCTAGTCCAGATGAATGATTATTTTCTAGTTGAAGTCATTGAGAGTATCGCTACATGTTTGTGATATTTGTTTCAAAACCCACTGACAACTGGTAAAGTTCCTGCTGCTTGGAAGGATGCTCTAGTGATTCCAACCCCTAATGGTACAGATTCAGCAGATGCAGGGAGTTTTATGTCAAGTTTGACTTGTAATTTTGAGAAATGTTATGAGACAATTATAACAGAATATATTATTGATCATATGAATCTATTGCTGGATATGTACCAACATAGTTTTGTTAAGGGATGGTTTTGTGCAACTATTGTATTATCTTTTTTTTTTTATCAAAATGAATGGGAATGTCTGTATGCTGGATTGGCACTTGAGTTTTAAATTGGATTTAAGTAAGGCTTTTGATTCTCTTCAACATGCAAGGATTTGGCACTAATGAGTATAAAGTTAATAGTTTTGTGATGAGATGGATTAAGAATTGGTTATGTAAAAGAGTTTGTTGGATTAAGCTTGGGAATATTATTTCACAGGAGAAGGAGATTAGCTGCAATGAGAGCTCAATACTTGATCCAGTACTGTTTAGTATTTTAATGTCTAGTTTTCCTGTGGCAGATGATGTTTGGGTTTGTAAATATTCCAATGATTGGAACCTTAGATAGTCTGTAACTACTAATGATCAGCAATGCACCCAAGCTTTTTAGACAGACTTGAAAGTTGGGCAATGGAGAATGTTATGGAATTTAATGTTAAAAAAACTAAGATGATGCACTTTGGTTTAAATAATCCTTGCTATCCTTATGTTATGAAACAAAACAAAATTTTAGATGTCATTAATATAATTAAGGACTTGTGTGTTAATACTGATAGGTTTAATTTTGGACTAAATTGCTGGATATTATTAGCTGGTTTTACTATATGTAATGCATTACGAACAATTTCAAGCAGAAATGCAAAAATTATGTTGCCTATTTGTAAAACTATTGTCCTACCAATTATGGAGTATGCAGCTGTATACTGCACTTATAGTAGTTCTTAAATGGGAAGGTTGGAAAGGGTTCAAAAATATTTTACAAAAAAAATTAAAGGTATGAGAGGACAAATTATAGTAATAGTTTGGAAGTTCTTTCTCTTTATTCCCTTAGTTATAGGTTTATAAGGGGAGAATTGATAATGGCACACAGATGCACTCATAATGAAGTATACAGTGTTAGTGTTGGAGTCAAGGATAGGGATCTATTGAAAACTAGAAATAATAACTTGTTGGTTAATGTTGCTTCTTATAGGACTAATTTATTGACTAATTTCATTGTCAGGCTAGTAGGTATGGAAAATACTTTCAATTACAATGAGGAGGAAGGTGATGTTGTTTCAGTTCATATTTTGGATAGTTTGGTCCTTTGATTGTAGATTTACTAGTGGCAAACTCTTTGAAAACTTTTTAAGGCTGTGGTTTTGAGATTTTGACATTTGACATTTAATAGTGTGACTCAAGATATCCTTTCTGAATTTTGAGTTCTTTGCAAGCATGACCAAATACATCAGTAATTGTCCAGTATATTTTATTGTTTGGGATCCAGTGAAACTTTTAGTGAAATAGGATACTGAAAAGGAGAAGTGGCTTGGTGGAGGTCAGGCTGAGTCTTCATAGAATTGCCACTTGCACTGGCGACAGTCTTGGACAGTTAGCTTCAGTAGCTAATCTGCTATTTCCCATGAAACCTCACTTCCATTCAGATTGCATTGCAGTTTATGGATTATCATCCTTTTGAAGATGTGGGAGTCAGTAAACTTACTTCACTGTTTATATTTAATATTAAAGAACCCAATTCTAACTCCAAAGCAAGGCAGATCAAAATAGACTATGCTTTAATTGAAAGTACCAACTGAACAGGGATAAGTCAGATGTATACAAAGGACGCTGTTATCAGTGGTTGTTAAATAGCACTTTCTACATGTGAGGCAATAAAGTAAGACCTGTACATAGAAATGTTAAAACTGTTGTGGTAATATAGTTTACATACAGTAAATTCTTTTTCCAAGGATTTGTCACTGATTTTCATTTTGTACAGTTAAAACCATTTTAAAGAAATATTGCCTGCAGTTATCTTACCACAGAGTATATTTTTCCAAATGTAAGACTGCACTGTCTATGTTTCAAGTAGTGCTTACAGACCATAGTTGCCAAAGATGCAAACAATGGCAACATGAGTGAATATAAGTCAAAACAAGTGCTGTAGTCAGTGTAATTTTATTTTACTATTTTAAGCTATACTACAGATTACATTAGCAAAGCGGTTCCTGACTGAATGACTTTGCAGACCAACAAGCAAAGATAAAATAATAGATAATTAACAGAGTTTATATTTTCTTCAAAGTCCATACACAAAGTTACTATATAAAGCTAAACAAAGTGAGAAAAGCAAATGATGGTTAAGAGAAATAGTGCTAGGCAGAGATTAAAACCATACAAGGGGGGGGGGGTGTCTCTGCAGGTTCAAGGTCTTCAGCATTTTTATACATCCTTAGAAATTCTCTGTCTTGGTTTCCAGTGGACCACCTTAGTATATAAATTTAAAAAGTAAGTTACATCACTTTATATTATTGTAGATAATAGCCTGATGGATATTGCTCCATATAGTCAGTGAAAAAGTATATGATTGTATTGAACATTGTCAAAAACTGAGGACACTGATGCAGCAAAGGTGTTTGATATCAATGCTGTCAGAAACTGGGGATACATATGCAATGGTACAACAAAAGTGGACTTTTTCCCACAAACAAATTTAACAAAAGTTCAGATAGACCACACAAAATAATGACATATTAGACAATTAGAACAGTAGGGCTGGAATTCAGAAAGGGCTGACATCATTGGCAAGCCTTAACATGGGCTGTTACCACTGATGGTAGCCTTTTGATTCAGAAACAGGCCGAATACAATGATCCTACATGGTCTGTAGATTCACCACAATGGGCTATCTTCTCGGCTGTGATACATGCTAATAAGGCATTTGGAGGGAGTGACCTATGCTAATTAGTCATGTGCTCTCTACTGCAAATGCCTGCAGTAAGATACTTTTGCAGCTGAGCAATTCAGAGAATTGCTGTGCTGTATAAATTAACACTGCTGAAAAGCTGTGGTCCCTAATGTAGTCAATGAGGAAGAACATGTAAAAGGTATGATTAGGTAAATGCTAATAGGTAGTGTTGGGGGTGTGATAATATGTATGTGTATGTATACAATAGCTTCTTTCCATATCTGCAGACTTGTGAGTTGTCTCAAGTGAGTGCGTGCGTGTGTGTGTGTGTGTGTGTGTGTGTGTGTGTGTGTGTGTGTGTGTGTGTGTGTGTGTGTGTGTGCGCGTATGTGTGTGGTGGTTGTCATATCTCAACTTCCCTAGATTAATGAACAAATCCTCAAATCCTGCAACACTGGATGGGTGGGGGTGGGGGATACTAGACAACAGAGTCACCCGAGAATTTTGTATATTGCTTTAAATTACTTCAGAAATTTTATAACAACCTTTTGCAACACAAAGAATGTCTGGGGAGGTGGGGCACTAGGGAACATTCTTTAATATTACTCTTAATCACTTAAAAAGTTAATAGAACTACAGATTTTGCAGCATAACCGATGTAACCGTATGGGGTGTGGGTATCACTAGACAACAGTGGCACTTTAATATTACCCTGTGCCACTTACACCAAAGTTGACAGAAAGCAGGATTTGCAGTAGAAAGCATATTATGTACTATAAGAAGTATGAAACTCTACGGTCAGTCAATAATGCCAGAAATTAATGGTCTGTGCCTTATGGGGGCCGTGCTCAGCATTTCTGTACAAATTGGAGGGAACACTAGATGACATCAGGGAGTATTTTTAAATATTATTCTAATACACTTAAATAGTTGATAAAGTAATTGATCTTGCATCACAATGCATTTATTTTCTGAATAATAATAATAAAATTCTAATTTCTGGAATTATTGACTTACTGCAATTATCTATCACTTACTATGGATAGAGATAAGATAAGAGTTAACATCTGTGACATTCTATGAACTCAGAGATAGGTAAGCGGTATGGCAGAGTGTGTGTGTGTGTGTGTGTGTGTGTGTGTGTGTGTGTGTGTGTGTGTGTGTGTGTGTGTGTGTGTGTGTGTGTGTGTGTGTGTGTGTGTGTGTGTGTGTGTGTGTGTGTGCGCGTATGTGTGTGGTGGTTGTCATATCTCAACTTCCCTAGATTAATGAACAAATCCTCAAATCCTGCAACACTGGATGGGTGGGTGTGGGGGGTACTAGACAAGAGAGTCACCCGAGAATTTTGTATATTGCTTTAAATTACTTCAGAAATTTTAGAACAACCTTTTGCAACACAAAGAATGTCTGGGGAGGTGGGGCACTAGGGAACATTCTTTAATATTACTCTTAATCACTTAAAAAGTTAATAGAACTACAGATTTTGCAGCATAACCGATGTAACCGTATGGGGTGTGGGTATCACTAGACAACAGTGGCACTTTAATATTACCCTGTGCCACTTACACCAAAGTTGACAGAAAGCAGGATTTGCAGTAGAAAGCATATTATGTACTACAAGAAGTATGAAACTCTACGGTCAGTCAATAATGCCAGAAATTAATGGTCTGTGCCTTATGGAGGCCGTGCTCAGCATTTCTGTACAAAGTGGAGCATGTAGCCCAGGCTGGTATGACCCTGACCTTGAGTAGCATCTTACCCTCACCAAGAATGATGCCACAGTATGAAGACAAGATGATCAATTTCAACAATTGGCTTAAGTATTGGTGTCATTCAAAGGGGATCCAATGCCTATCAGCTTGGGATGATATGCACGACAAGCCACGATGCTTTGCTAGGGATGGCTTGCACCTGTCACCCCTGGGCTTTCGGATATTGGCAAAGGCTCTTGCTACCCCCATAGTGCCTTTTTTAGGCAAGGCTCAAAAGACAAACCCACCTCCATAGGTATCACAAGGGATAAGAAACTAAGAGTAATGCTAGTCAACGCTAGAAGTCTAAACCTCAAGATGCACGCACTCGAAACTCTCCTTAGCATGGAGAACATTGATATCTGTGCAGTAACAGAAACCTGGTTCAGGGGTCCCGAGAGCACCCTAGCACTACCAGGTTATACCTCATACCATGCTTTTCGGCCCCAAAACTTGGACTGAACCACAAAAGGAGGGGGAGCATCGATATTCATCAAAGATACCCACACCTCCAGGTTGGTGGCAAAGCACGAAGCATCGGAGACTATTCATGTGCAACTAACAGTGGGTAAAACTGCCTTCCAGTTTATAGCCTGCTACAGACCACCCTCCCAAACCCAGGAACCCCACTCGGCCTTCCTGAGAACACTGGAAAATATGAAGGTCTCTCCGAACACCATTATATTGGGCGACTTCAACTACCCAAACATAGACTGGGAGCATTACTCTAGCTCCAACACCCTTGCCCAAAGGTTCCTAGAATTCATAAACTCAAATGCTATGGAACAACTTGTTACCACTCCCACAAGAGGGGAAAACATACTGGACCTGATCATCACCAACATGGGGACTCTATGCTCCAGACCAGAAGTGTATCCCTCACTGGTAAGATCAGACCATAAACTGATCTCACTGGATATTCACATCCTGACCCCACCCCCTGCCCAGAAAACCACAGTGAAAAACTTCTCTAAAGCAAATTTCACACTCCTCAAAACCGAGGTGGAATCCTTCAAAGCCCCCGGGCCTGTGGAAAATACGGCCCAGACCACAGAATCCTTTATAAATGCATTCGATGAACACCTTCAGGACTGCATGGATCATGCAATCCCAAATAAAACCAAGACCCAATCCTCCAAAGGCAGACGACCTGTCTGGTGGACCCCAGCCATAAACAAACTATACAATAGAAGGAGGAAGCTACTACATGATAGAGCAAAATCCCAAAAAGGGAAGGCATCTCTGATCAGTATTAGCAAAAAACTAAGGGCACTCATAAAATCGTCAAAGGCCAGCTTCGAGAGAAAAATTGCACAGGACACTAAGGATAATCACAAGGCTTTCTTTAGTTATGTTAGGAACCTGGGTGGGAATTCCCAGATATGCTCAGAATTAGTCCAAAATGACAAAACATACACTGATCCCACAGACATTGCCAACATCCTAGCTGACAGGTTCAGCGCAAACTTCTCCCCCCCCTCCCCCACCAAAAGGGCAAATATCTATCCCAGCAGAGTGCTGCCCCTCTGACATCTCAGATGCTCAGGTGGGAGCTGCCCTCTCCAAAGCAAAAAACACAGCATCAATGGGACCAGACGGTGTCCCAGGCTGCGTCCTACATGAACTCCAAGAAGAGCTAAACCCAAACATAAAACTACTGTTCAATCTCAGCCTTACTACAGGATATGTACCCAAAGAGTGGCGTACAGCAACAGTGGTCCCTCTCCACAAAGGTGGTGCCTCAACGGACCCTGGAAACTATCGCCCCATAAGCCTGACTAGCTTGGTCTGCAAAGCTATGGAAAGGATCATCATGGACCTCATAAATAAAGATATTGGGGACCTACAGACACTGGATCCTACCCAGTTTGGCTTTGTTAAGGGCAGATCCTGCCTCTTAAACCTGGTTGACTTCTTTGAAACAGTCACCAAGGCCATTGACGAAGGGAAGGTGGTCCCCACAGCCTATCTGGACCTCGCAAAAGCCTTCGATACAATACCCCACTTGGGCATTATAGATAAGCTCACCAGATTAAATATAAACCCCTATGTCACTAGATGGGTTGCAAACTGGCTCAAGGACAGAACCCACATGGTTAGAATTGCTGGAGCCATGACAGACTCCAAACCAGTTACAAGTGGCATCCCACAAGGCTCAGTCCTGGGACCTCTCTTGTTTGGTATATATTTCTCGGAGGTACAGGCCAACACGGAAGGACTGTAGCTGACCAAGTTCGCAGATGACTGCAAACTGGGTGCCATAATCGACTCTCCAGCCGACACAAGCATCCTCCAAAAGGGCCTCGTAGAAACAGACAACTGGTGCCAGAGCCATGGCCTCAAGCTAAACGCCAAAAAGTGTATAGTCATCCCCTTTGGCAAAAACAAAGTGCCCACAAATTACCACATAGGTGGTAATCCATTAAGTACAGAAGAAGTAATTAGGGACCTGGGGACCCAAGTTGATAGCAATCTGTCATTTGACAACCACATGGCCAAAGTGGTTAGAAAAACATTTTATATAGCCCACCTAATCATGAAGGGATTCACATCTAGATTAGGGGAGGTCATCATGCCTCTTTACTCATCCCTCATCAGACCCATAATTGAGTACAATGCCCCTTTTGGGATGTACCTTACCAAACACCTGCAGCAACTGGAAAGACCCCAAAAGTACCTCACCAAGAGGATCAAAGGGCTCAAACAGATGCCATATGCTGCCCAGTTAAAGAAACTCCAGCTCTACTCAGTGGCATACCGCCTGCTCAGATGTGACCTGTGCCTGACGTATAAAGCCATGTCCAACCCGGAATTAAGGGACATGCTGCACCTCAAAAAATCCAAATCCCATCGAGCTACACGCTCGAGAGACTTGAACCTCAGCACTGAAATAAATAGGACATGCTGGAGGGACAGATTCATAACCCAGAGGCTCCCTTCACTCTGGAATAAAATCCCAGTCCAGGTTAGGCAGAGTCCCTCATTGACTCTTTTCAAGAGGAATCTTGATGAGTGGATGGGAGATCATAGGTTTACCCCGGGTATCACTTCTGTGTCACTGTTAGACAGAGGCACAGTATACTAACCTCGAAAAAGGGCATAGCAAAATTAATTTAAAATGGGTGGCGAAAGCCAAAAATACTCTGGCTAGGCTTATAAATGCCCTAGGGCAGATAGCCTAGTATGAACCTATGAACCTATGAACCTATGAACATCGGGGAGTCTTTTTAAATATTATTCTAATACACTTAAATAGTTGATAAAGCAACTGATCTTGCATCACAATGCATTTTCTGAATAATAATAATAAAATTCTAATTTCTGGAATTATTGACTTACTGCAATTATCTATCACTTACTATGGATAGAGATAAGATAAGAGTTAACATCTGTGACATTCTATGAACTCAGAGATAGGTAAGAGGTATGGCAGAGTGTGTGTGTGTGTGTGTGTGTGTGTGTGTGTGTGTGTGTGTGTGTGTGTGTGTGTGTGTGTGTGTTTGAATGTCTGAATGTATGTGAGAGAATGACCAAGGATATTGCCTGTGTTAATGTGATGAATTGGCTGCCAGTGGTGATTATTGTAGGAAAATGCTGCTAATCATGAATGGCAACTCCACGTGATTCAGAGAAATGTAAATTAGCAGATAATGAGGTATTTCTTCATTGTGGCTAAATGTGTCACTGAACTGTATTTTCCAAGATTGTTGAAACAGTCCCTTTTTGCTGCAGCATTTCCTGCCCACTATGGGTTTCTTTCTGAATCCTAGTGTAGGTTCAAGTCTTTGGCAAGGAACTACAAATTTACATATATTGATTCAGAGCTCAAAGCACTATTTAACATTGTTACTCTAAGACTAAAAGGACTTTCATGTAGAATTATAACTTTAAAAGACTAGCTCAATTATGGAATATTCTTACAATATGAAAAAACTAGCATGTGTATTGCTAGAGTTAAGAGAATCAACAAAGTTAAAATATTCCAATAAAAAACAAGGACACAGAGCTAGGCTAAAATATAACAACTTTAATAAAACAACAAACAAAATACAGAACAAAAAGGTATAAAATACGGACAAGCGCTTTCATGCCTGATACAGAGCTTCATCAGATCCTACAAAATCTCTCCGAGTACTTGCAGTAAAAAGAAACAATGAACCAATCAAAAACAGGAAAAACACACAACTGAAATTAATTAAACACTACTCAAAGTAGATGACCAATGGTGTCGCAGTAGGAAAATGGCACAGCCTGTCAGCTGCTTTATCACACTGCATCTGGACTGGTTAAGCATATACCAATAAGCCAAGGAATGAGGAAATTGTTGTGTCTTTTGGCTTTTTCCGGTTAGGGGTCGCCACAGTGGAACTCCGGTTCGCTAATGATTGGCAGTTGATTTTTACGTACCGAATTGCCAGCCCTGACGCACAACCTTCAATGAAGGTATGCCCATTCATGCATGTCTCCACGCAGAAGACGCTCTAGCTGAGAGTCGAACCAGACAGCGTCTTACTGTGAGGCGACAACACTACTGCAGCACCACCACCGCGGATCAATTAGAATAAACCAGAAAGCCAATAGCAATTAAATAGTACACAATGTAACCAATGCTATTAAAATAAAAAAGGGCTGTATAGCCTATTGTCTAATCTGCCTAACTTAATAAAGATTGGTCCAACAATTACCAATTGGATCAAGTGTCATTATACATGTGAACCATCACTATTAATGATCAAAATGCAGAAAATGTGTTCTATCTGAAAAAGTACACACTTCAGCACCAATCAAATAACATAAAACATAACCAGAAAAAAATCAACATGACATAAAACGAATGGACACTCTAAAAAGTATACAGTCAACCATAGTACAACAAGAAAGCTATATAGCCTGTCAGCTGGTCTATCAAACTAAATCCAGACAGGTCAAATATACACCAATTAGCTATCAAAATAAAAACATAATGATAGCAACTAGGTACTTCACAGTGTATCCAATGATGCTAAAGTAGGCAGGCTCTGCAACCTATCACCTAACCTGCTACGCTAGAATGGTAAAAATGTGCCCTAATACACTATCAAGACAAATCTCATCCACGACATACAATCATGTCACAGAGAAGCATAATCTATCAGAAAAAGTATAAAAACATATAGCTAGACAAACAAAATCTACACAAAATCAATCCTGTTCCAAAATGGGACGTAATCCACACAACCCATATCTGACAAGAACGCATGCCAAATGAATAGCAACGGTTAACCCTAAACTGAAAACCTACTGGGTCTTTGGCTCTGCTACCTCAGAAGCAGAATACAGGCATAAAGCCTCTCTAAACACATAAATAAAAATAAAAAATCTATGAAAAATACATAATTGATAAACTGAAATGAACTCCACTGTCATTAAAGAAATATATACACATAACACATTGATTCAACAACAAATAATGAACCGCTAATATACTGGCACACAAATAGACTGTAATCTAGCACAAATGACAAAAGGAACAACCTTTAGTAATTAAAATATAAAATACAATGTTACCCAACATACGATATAAACCATAAAAACGTTGGGTAGAGCAAACATAGATACCAAGGAATGTTAATAACAATACAACAGACTAAAAACAAAAAAGTTCAGTTCGGCTTTAAGGGCAGATCATACCTCCTAAACCTGGTGGACTTCTTTGAGACAGTTACTAAGGCTATAAATGAGGGAAAGGTCCACACAGCCTATCTAAACCTCGCAAAGGCCTTTGACACCATTCCCCATTCTGGTATTATAAACAAGCTCACTAGCCTGAACATAAACCCCTATGTCACGAGATGGGTTGCCAATGGGCTAACAGACAGAATCCACATGGTAAGAGTTGTGGGAGCTACGTCTGACTCTAAACCGGTTACAAGTGGCGTTCCTCAGGGCTCAGTCCTAGGACCATTCCTGTTCAGCATATAGTTCTCAGAGGTACGGGCAAGCACAGGAGGACTATGGCTGACCAAGTTCGCAGACGACTGAAAACTAGGTGCTATAACTGACTCTCTGGCTGACACAGACATCCACCAAAAGGGTCTCACTGAGACAGATACCTGGTGTCAAAACCATGGCCTCAAGCTAAATGCCAAAAGTGCATAGTCATCCCCTTTGGAAAAAACAAAGTACCCACAAACTACCACATAGGTGGTAGCCCCCTAAATACAGAAGATGAAATAAGGGATCTGGGGACCCAAGTAGATAGTAATCTCTCCTTTGATAATCACATTGCCAAAGTGGTTAGAAAATCCTTCTATGTGGCCCACCTAATCACAAAAGGGTTTGCATCCAGATCAAAAGAGGTCATTGTGCTCCTCTATGCATCACTCATCAGACCCATCATAGAGAACAATGCCCCATTTTGGATGTACCTTACAAGACACCTGCAACAGCTGGAAAGACCACAGAAGTACCTCACCAAGAGGATCACTGGTCTCAAACAGAAGCCCTATGCAGCTTGACTGAAGAAACTCCAGCTGTACTTGGTTGCATACCGCTTACTCAGAGGTGATCTCTGCCTGACATACAAGGCCATGTCCAACCCAGAATTGATGGACATGCTCCACCTAAAGAAAACCATATCCCCTCTAAACCTCACCAGAACAATAAATAAGATGCGCTGGAGGGATAGATTCCTGTCCCACAGACTTCCCATGCTCTGGAACAAGATTCCAATCTACATTAGACAGAGCTCCTCACTAACACTCTTCAAGAGAAACCTTGACGAGTGGATGGGAAACAGGAAGTTTACCCTGAGGATCACTTCAGTGGCTTTGCTGGACAGAGGCACAGGGAACTAATCTAAGGGGGCGGCGAAAGCCAACACATTCCAGCTAGGCTTATAAATGCCTTTTGGCAGATAGCCTAGTACCTACCTATGAACTTATATGATCAAACCCTGAGATCATCAGGTCTCAGCTAAACTTTCTAGCTAAAATACCAAACCATATAATTGAAAAATATATACATATAATAACAAATAATAGAAAAGCCCATAATCATAAACTGGATACTAGACCTAACTAACTGCAAAACCTAAAGAAACTGAAGGGCCACAAGCAGTGTAGAACATAATCAAGGACCAAAACTATCTGTAAACAGGGCGTGCCTTCAAATGTGGTTTCAGGGCCACTGTTTTGTTTAAACCATATCTTTGTCTGCTTGCAAAGAAACAACCCACCTTAGTTCACACAGTTCAGTTATATTCTCTAAATCACCCATTCTACGATCATTCCAACAGACCTGTAAAACTGTGAACATGAAGGAATGTAAGGATCCAGAGCTAATAACATCTCTTACTAATGCATTCTTATTATCGGGCATGCTGATATCAAAAAGATGTTCACATATCTGCTCCCTGAATGACCGACTGGTCTTCCCCACATAAAAACAATGGCAAGATACACACCTCGCCAAATATACTATATTCACTGTCAAACAATCTGCATATAAAGAAAGGTGGTATAATTTCCCTGATGAGGGATGCCTAAAAAAGTTAGCATTGGCATCAGTAAATCTACAATAATTGCATGATCTACAAACACATGTACCTCATCAATCAGACTGTACAGTAACAATCTGACTAGACTTCTTATAGCACAACAATCTTTTTAATGACTTACTATTCTTGAAGGATAACCTCAGTTTTAGCCCTACTACTTCCTTCAATTTCTCATTAGCCAACAAAATAGTCCAGTGTTTCCTGAAGACATCACACACCACTTTGACATTAGAAGAATAAAATAATGAAATGTTTATCCTTGATCAATCAGAAAATAGAGATAAAGCAGCAAATCAAAACAGAGAGAGCAAAGTTCATGCTAAAGATTGAGTACATAAAGTTGAGTGCCAATATTCAGAAACCGTGGTGGAATCTACCCACATTGGACTGCTTGTCTTATGAAGAGTTAAACATATGAATATAAACAGTAATAAGTGCTGCGGTGGTGGTGCTGCAGTAGCGTTGTTGCCTCACAGTTAGACGTTGCCCGTTCGATTCTCAGTTAGAGCGTCTTCTGTGTGGCGACATGTGTGAATGGGCATTCTTCGTTGAAGGTTGTGCGTTAGGCCCGGCAAGCCAGCACGTGAAAATCTACTGTCAATCATTAGCGGACCAGAATTCTGCTGTGGCGACCCCTAACCGGGAAAAGCCGAAAGACACAAACAAATTTGCAGCAATATGAGAGGGGCACGTCAACAAGACAAGCACCTCAGGGCAAAAACAAGATTAAACCCACAAAGCACCAAAATATTGACTCTTTTCAAATTAAGAGTTACAAGTGAGTCAAATCTGGTTAGTGAATGTGAAAACCAAGAAACAATATATATGATTATACAATATATATTGATTTTAACAGGAATGTACTAGCACTAGAAGTCAGTAACATAAAGAAAAAATGCTTACAGAATATATTGTGCTTCAATCAGTGTAGTAAATTAAAGTCAAGACCTAGATCAGAACATGTAACAACAGTGGCATGCATCTGCAACTGTAAGGAACCACTACCAATGCTAAGATACTTCCAAAGATATATTAATAAAAAAATAAAAATACAACTTGCACAAAAATCTATATCATGCAAGGCAAAGGATCTTGTTCAGTTAGCTACTCTACACCAAAGCATACTAGGCCTCATTCATATCCTAAATACACCACAAGTACCAACTCCATAAAGAAACAGGCTGCAAAACTTGTTTGCAGAAGAGGTGTAAAGATGTTGTGAGTTAATAAGAAAAGTATGCAACTATGATATCCAAATGTACAGTCCACAGAGCACTGTCAGAAGTGAAGGTAGAGAAAGAAATGGAAAAGCACCCCCACCACCATTTACAGGAGATGAATGAAATTTGTTTCAATAACACAGAAATGTTAAGAAAGATCCAGATGCCTTCATCTTAAATGGTATCAATGCTGAAAGGAAAACTTCATCAATCCAGCATCAGGTAAGTACATTTTTAGGAGCACAACTGGCCATTCTTATATCTTTGCAAAAGAGTGTCATGGAAGCAGCATACAAGGCTCTCCTAAGTGTTGGAAAAAAAGCACTAAAGCATTCATAAGGGAAAAGATGTGGTATCCTAATATGGAAAGGATGATAAAAAGTATGCTGTGCCACATGACTGCACCAGTGCAGATATCACAATTACTTGGAATATTTGGATAGCATTTGTATAGATTCATAGAGGCCAATCAAAAACACTATCTTCTAGTTATGGCTGATGTGAATACATTTGATATGCCTTAGCAGAATTAATGCGCTTTAATAAATTTCACCACCACCAAAACTACCAGTACTAGTATACCAATAATATAGAGAAAATCTTCTCAATGTTTGGTACTTCCATGTCCATCTGATCAGACAGTGGACCAGCTTCTAATAGTGTTCAGTAATGTAGGCATTCATCAGAGAATGATTATTCCTAGTTGGCTGTAGGCTAATGGAAATGTAGCCCATTCATGGCCCACATAGGCAAGACAATGAAAACAGCACATATCAAGGGTACTTCCTAAGAAGACAAATTTATAACATGCTGAGGGTGTATAAAGTGTGATCCATACATCAACTAGAGTTTCCTCAGCAAGTATTATATTTAATCACAATCTCAATAACAAGTTGTGTTCAGTGTCGCAGTCCATAGCAAAACTAGATTAACTAATTAGACAGCAGTGTTTGTCAGCATAAAGAGAACATGAAGCCCCTCTTCAGCTGTCAGGAAGTAGGCCAGGATGTACAACCCTAATGTGTGACAGTTAATGTTACTGAAACCAATGGGCCAGAATAAACACTCAGATCTTTATCATCCCTGTAAGGTCAAAAAGGTCAAGGATCCTAGGATTACCATTCCAAATGACAGACATTCCTATCTTGGCAGGGTACTGATTTCATGTAAGACACTTTTAAAGTGACAGCCATCATATTGACATGACATATGTAACTAAGTATGACCTTGTTTTGTCTCTGTCTACCTTGATATTCATAGAATTTGATCAGATCCTTGAGAGAGTGAGAAAAAAATATGGCATATTTCAAAAACTATATGTACTTTGAAAACACATATTTTTTTTCATTTTCTGTGCAGGTTTTGTACACACTAACATTAAGGCCAATTAATAATTTTTAATAGTTTTATTGTATACTGATTTTGATGATTTATTGTTTAACTTTTACTTTCACTTAGAGTCTCAGCAGTGGTCTAATTTCAAAATGTGCTACTGTTTATTTCCTTACAGCCTAAGTAATTCTCAGGTTTATTTTATTTATTTAAATTTGTTTATGGGAAAGAAATTTATTTAGAAATTTAGAAATGTTTACTATTATTACAGTAGAAAAAGAAACAACTAATAAAGTATATATAAAGTTTTTAAGCTTGCTTTAAACAAATAAGCATTTTATGTTTAAACTGCTTTAAGAGTGATGAATGTAGTGTTGGCATTCAAAAGGCATCAGTAAATGCATATCACATTTCATTCATTAAGTTTTGTGCTACAATGAAGCATTTGGCAAAAAAAAAAAAAAAAAAAATATATATATATATATATATATATATATATATATATATATATATATATATATATATAAAATGTGTGTGTGTGTGTGTGTGTGTGTGTGTGTGTATGTATGTATATATAAATGGCAGTGAAATGTCTCTAAGGTGAACAGACTCCATGGTTAATCCGCTATTGTCTGTGAAGCCTCAGTCTCTTCCATTTATAATTTCTTGCATTACACCTTCTTGATTGGTTCCTCACTATAGTGGCAAATCAGGATAGGCTAACTAAAAGATATAAATTCAGTATTAGTAGTTTTCATCTCATCCATTCAAAGCCCCAGGGAGATCAGATTACAGTATGCCATTATTCAAAGTACTACTTAAATGCTTTTTGGCTGGAGGCCACTACGCAAGGTTCTGTAATCAGTAGTAGTCAGCTGTGTCTCTGTGTGAGACAGTATGGTAAGAGATGTACAAAGAGACCTCTGAAGCTGTTGTGATGATATACTTTATCAGTAACACTTATTCTTTTATTGAATGATTTAAATAAACTGTCTCTGATATTCTTTTTTTTTAAGCAGAGGTAATTAATAGAAAATAATTATCAAATACATGCAAAATGACAAGATGCAAAAGGTTTCTGCTTACCTTCTGTGGGTTATTGTCTACTTCCCTCACTTAGTTTCTCTGCCTCTTTATCAGTGGATGGTGGCCTAACTATTACCCATTGATGGATGTTTAGATTTTTTGGTACTTACGTATTATCGCAACCACTTTTTCGAGGTAATACCGCTCGCTTCCTGCTGTGTTGATTTAACTGTAAGTATGTACAGGATCACATTGACAACATTAACTTTATTAAAAATCCTTGTTTAGGTAGGAAAGGCGGTATGACATGTGAGGAATGACTGCTTGTTTCAAGCTATGCCGTTTCCCCGACATCATGTCACTGGAGATATATTTTCCCACAGCACTTTTGTGTAACACGCATTCCATCTTTCAAGCCGCGAGCTGTTTAATGTAACAGACTCACATGCTGACAGTTGTACACTTGTCTACTACTTCTTGACAGCTACAAGAAAAGCGAAGAGACCAAAAAAGGGGGGGGGGGCAAAGCTGTCAAACTTTGTTGTGCAGCATAGTTTCTTAATAAAGGTGATGGCAGGGAATGCGGTGACAAGCCTTAATAACCTTTTATTCCTTCTTACTGGTATCATTATCAGCGCTGACATGCGAGGAGGAGTACATTCCGACGGCTCGTCCGTGCATCAGCGATCAAGAAGCGGTGAGCGCAAAAAACAGCATAAGTACACCAAAACCATGATCTGCGCTATTTCCCACGATACCCCTGCCTAAAACAACCTTTCAATGTGAAGGAAAACACACTTCTTGACATAACGGCAGAATGACCGTCTACATCTGTGCACGGAGAAGCGAGCGGTATTACCTTGAAAAAGTGGTTGCGATAATACGTAAGTACCGATTTTTTTTGGAAATTTAAGGTTATGGTAAATTTCACCACAGTCTCTTGCTCTGTGTAAGCTGGTGGAGCACTTTTCAAGATTTTTTGCCCTTGTCTCCACTGTGGTGCGACAGTGGAGTTGCAGGCCCTCCACATGGTGGGTGCAGATGCTTGCCTCCCAGCAAAGCATATTTTTGAAATTTTTTGAATATTTTTGAATGACTGTTTTTGCTTTTTATCTTCCAGAAAACAGTGATTGTCAATACTATACTTTGACAGGTAGTAGGTGAACTGTAACTGGGTTCAATTTAAACTCTTCTTGGAGCTACCAGCTCATGTGAGGAGATCCACAGGGCTCGGTTTTGGCTTCTTTATTATTTACAGTATACATGCATCTACTTCAAGAGGTCAGTCTAGTATGAGATATGCAGTATCATTCTGTGCTGACAACATCCAGATCTACCTCCTTTTCTCGGGATCAAATGTCAGGCATTATCAGTTATAATGAATAACAGTATTCTTTGAGTGGTAGAGTTCAAGTTGTAAATTCAGCAAAGCCAAGGATGATGTTTGTGCATATTGTTGTGCGGTTATCACAGCCTGACTATCTTTACCTCTTATTATTTATGGAGTAAATTATGATAGATTCCCATCTTGTTCTGTGAGTACATGGTATTGGAGTGTGCCTTTATTACATGATGACAGATAAGGACCAGGTGTCATCTGCTATGAAGTTCCCATGCTTAAATCTCTGGAACATATCCAGAACTGACTGTCTGATACCTGGTAATGTAGTCAGAAATTGTAATTTCTACACTAGTTTTTTCTTCAATTCACTATAGTAATGTGTTATGCACATTATGCATCTATAAAATTCTACGGCAGGTGTGCTGGCTGGAACATCTGATTCTGAACCTATCTGCATGTGATTGTAAGATCAGTTTTCAAGAGTCTGACCTTCATGTATTGAGCTCTTCATACCCAGGATCTACTCTAGCTAAAAGAGCTTTTAGTCTTGAAATGCTATTAGTGATCTGAAAAACTCACTACGAAACATGTCACCAACTATGTTTTGTTTAGTTAGCTCCTGACCTATGGAGTTCACTACCTTTTTAACTCTGGGTATATGATTCTCAAATCCTTTTCATGAAGTCCCTAAAATACCACATCTGCAGAAGAATGTACCTCAACCCTGTTTAGGAATATTAATTGAAACCTGCTGCTGGAATTATTTTTTTTATTTTAAAAAGTAAAACGACCGCTCGGAGTTAATGCTCCAGTGTCAAAGGCAAATAATGAATTAATAAACAGTCCACAGAGGAGCAAAACAATGAAGAGGAAAAACACTTGAATGAAAAATCCCATATGCTGAAAAGTGCAATATACATAGAACGTAGTCCAAGAGAATCAAAAGTTGGTTAAAAACTGGTTTATTGCTGCAGAGGTTAGCACTTTCGCAAATAGCTTCTTCAGACCATATACAATTAACAACACTCATTAACTATTTAAATACCCAAAAAAGCAGGAAAATATACTTCTTAAAGGTATATTCATCCATATAATAATGTTCAAAAACAAAGATATATTAAAACATGTAAACAATGATAAAAAACCTCAAAAGCATATGTCACTATGAAGTTAATACATAACTCACACTGACACATCTAAAATAGACGGTGTACCTAAGGAAAGCTTATATTAAAATATAAAAAGAAATATGGTCATATAACCAAAACACCAAATGGGCATAATTTCTTATATCCTAACCTCCTCATTTTCAAGAAATGATGCCCATTTGG
>NC_056744.1:647595125-647630125 GCF_019279795.1 Protopterus annectens | reverse complement strand
ATAGAATGTTTTTTAGTGCTGGACAGGCAGTTGGATGCTGGATAATTTTATAGGGGGTAAGAAGCTGTGCATATGTTAGTTGATGTGGCAGTTCTAACCAATTTAGACATTTTTATTTTGATTTTTTACAGATGATGCAGGTATTTAGGCCCCATGACAATCAGGCCAAGGTATGCCTTTATGCTCAAGTGGCTATGACATCAGTGGTCAACTTGTTCATTGTGTGTGTGTGTGTGTGTGTGTGTGTGTGTGTGTGTGTGTGTGTGTGTGTGTGTGTGTGTGTGTGTGTGTGTGTGTGTGTCATTTACACTGGTGCCAACAGTCTGAACAGTGTAGCAAAACCTGGCTCTGGCATATAGTTTCACTTTTGGTTGTTCTTTGTGCCTTTCCTGAGGACATAGAGATTACTATTGTCTGCCTGTGCCACTAAAAGGACCTTTACAGTTTGGGCAAGAATAATGTCAAGGTCTAAACAGAGTGAAGGAGAAGCATCAGACCTGTTCACCTCTGGAGCAGTCCTTTAACCCATCCTGAAAATCCTATTTCAGGTCACAATGAATTTGGAAGAGAAGGAGGTCTGACATATTCCTATGACATCACCCCCAGCAGCATCTCAGCTAATAGCAGGCCTTTTATTTCTCAGGTTGGTAGGAAGAGAAATGGAGACTGTAAGTTACAACAAGGAGAGAAAGAAATCCAGTTCTTGTGTACCTTCAGTAATCCCAACACCCTTCCCTGCTACCTTTCTGCAAAGGAGGTAACTGAAGGGAGAACTTCCCTCCAGCAGAAGGTATGGGACTCCATCGCATCAAAGCAGTAAGCAAGAGAACTGGTCACTGAAGTCAATGTTTTTAAATTCTGTTTACTGTTTCCTCACCTTAGCCTATCTGCTGAGTACTTACCTGCTGTAGAAATTGTCTGCCTGCCTAAAGGTGATTGGTCTTCTTTACAAAAGGGCCATCATGCCATTGTAATTTGCTGTCAGGTAACAGGGTTTTACTCTTAGCTTTTCCTACTGCTGGGGTCAGCTCTGTGGCATTGAGTGATAAAAGCCATGATTGCGACCCAGGCAGCATAGTTTCATCTAGCTGCCCAGATGTTGTAGGCACCGATGAGGAGGGACAGATGTGGTGAGGCAATTCCTGCCATCTTTCTCAGGGAGAGAGGGTGTAGTTCTATGCTGAGATACACAAATGTGGCTTTCAGTGAGAACCAAAAGCCAAGCATCAGGAGACTTAGTTAATTCTTGGGATGGTACAGGTACAGAGAAGAATGTCACAAGACAGGCAGAGGGTAGCTTACTTGAACTGTCCGTTAAACCTCCCACCCTGCTATGACATTTGACAAAAAATGAGAATAAGGCATAACTCACTCAGCACCATTACATCCAGCATCCCTTCTTGGGGTAGCATTGATAATGTTGCAGACTCATTGACTCTGCAGATTACTCCACAGGTTTGCGGGATGCTGACAGCCTACATCTGGTGGTAGAATGACTGGCAGAGAAGAGATATTGATGCTGAAAGCACTTAGGGTCTATTTTGGATCTAAGCAGGGACATTATCTTCTTCACAAAACAGAAATTCCATGTGGTCACCATTTAATTCATGATATCCTTCCTTTATGCATTAAGATTGAATGTGGTCTTTTGACATTGAGGAATTCCCCTATCTAAATGATGCTCACAGCCATTTCATTCAGAGCTGTGCTAAGGTCTTCACCCACTCTTTTGTCACTCAGTCCAGTCTGTCCTTATGCTGTCTTCTAGACACAAGCTTTTCAAGACCTTCATGTCATTTTTGTGTTGTCCCAGGGGAATTTCTTGGTCAATTCAATTTATGCATATCTTAGTTCATAGGTTCATACTAAGCTAACTACCCTTGTGAGTCATTTTAAGCCTAGCCAATTATCCCTTGTGAGACTCAAACCCTGCACCTTGTGTTTGTAAGGCAAACACCTTAACCATTAGGCCACCCTCCCAACCTAGACAATAACTTCATGTAGAAGATCCTGGTAGATCAGATTGACACCACTATATCCTTCCTAGGGTGGGAAGCTGGCTTTCTTTTCTGCATAAGAATGAGACCATTTTCATTAGTGATGCTATAGGGAGGGAGTGCCTTGAGAACATATGATGTTTTTTTTTTTTAATTTTCATTTGTTTTGCCTGTTGTTGTTCATGAAGGTCATGCCATTTTCCTATTCATACCTCCCATTGTTTCTGGATTCAGGATGGAATTTGTCTTTGGGTGTCTGCAGAGGTGTGTGTATGTGTGCGTGTGCGTGTGTGTGTGTGTGTGCACGCACATGTGTGTGAGCATAAGGCTTAGTAGAAAAATATCTTACAGTCGCTGCCTGGCTGACAGTGGTGCCACAATCATCTCTCATCTATGAGAAATGAAAGGGCAAAATCATGGTGACAGACTGATAGTAAGGAATGAGGGCTGAAAATGTAGCAAAAAAAAAGATTTATCCCACCTGTTGAAGCTGGCTTGAATAGTTGAATAGCCAAAATTCACTTGGTTACAAATTACAACTTTCATAATGGGGATGGATGGACACTCTCTAGATTTGTAACCTCTGCAAACCCTTTTTAAGAGGTACTTTTCTTTACAGACATCCAGCCAGAGATTCCAGTCCTGACTTACATAGTGCCTGAATTTTATGCCGGAAAGATCTTTCCCATTTTAAATCATCCTGCACTGTAGTTCCAAAATTCCTTTCCAGGAAAGCTTTTCCTTTTCATAGATGTCAGCTTCTGTACGCAGATGCCCTTTGACAACTGAGGGAAGGCATGAAGTTTGTGAACCAGTACCTCTCCAAATGTTGAAAAATGATACTGTCATTCATTAACAATGTAAAAATGTTGGCACATAATCTTTAAGCCTACTCCACAGCGAGTTGCTGGCAAGTCCAGGGGTCACTTTATGAACATTGTTACAAATACATTTCTTGCTGCTGTTTGCTAATGATACAGCTACAAGACACTACCATGTTCAGCCCCCAAAACCAAATCCACTCATGGATTAGCTGTGCTGACAAATTTTACTTATTGAGGTCCTCCACATAGGGGATTTAGTACATCTCAAAATATGTAGTCCAAAAGTTTTGAGAGATAGTCAGAATAATGGTGCATTTTTAAAAGAAAACATCACCCCCCCATACAGTTCACCAAAAGTGAGTTTTTTTCTCTCCTTGTAATATCACCCGTATGTGGTTTAGTGTTCAAAAATCCTTTAGAATAAAGCAAGCCCCATGGCACAGAACCCTGTCTGTGCCCCAGGTGATCAGTGTTTGACTATTGACACAGGATCTGTTGAGATCAGGCAGGAGAGGATAGGAGTGAGCAGCCAATATTGCCCTGTCTATCCAGGAACAGGGATGCAGCCTGGCTTGCTGCAATTGTAGCAAGAAGACTCAGGCAGGCTCTGCACTGCAAGTGGTGTGCTGCTTGGCTGGGAGTCTGCACATATGTGGAAGCATGCATATGGTTCCCAAAGGCAGCCATAGTAAAGCTTAAAAGGCTGTAGTGGGGAGGAGATGCATTAGGGCATACCTACTCTCTGGAAGGAGTATGACACTGCAACAGCATTCTCTGTTCCCTCACTGACCTTGATTCTGGTAGAGCCTTGGAAAGGATAAGGTAGGTTCAATAGACCTGCTGAACAAGGACAGGAGCTGGTGGTAGCTGATGTTCAGTTGTGGGGAGAGGGGGACCATTCCGAACATCTATTTTTTTTATTTCTACTTGCTTCCCTATCAAAGATCATGAATGGTGCACCATTTTTAAAATTCAAATCCCACACTGTTTCAGGATGGAATTCATCGCAGATTGCATGACATACGCTAGCCAGTACAGATTCTGCAGTTTTCACTTTTGGTCACCACTCAGAATTTTACCTCTTGAAACAAGGATTCACGAAGCCTCCGTGTAAGAATTATAACTCTTACACGGAGGCTGCAGTTAAACGGAGTGATGTCAGCATGCTTTGCATATTCATGAGAGCATGCTGAATCACACCTAAGTCTAACACGGTCCGTGTAAGACAGTAGGGGGTGTGTCCGTAGACTGAGCCCTGCAAGCGGACACGCCCCCAGAAGTGTAAAAGTGCCCAAAGTAAACACCCACAACAGAGTCCACGGAAATGTGAATAAACACAGCACAACACATGCCCCCACAGACTATGAACATAAAATATATAAATGAACATGTTATATATTTTTTTTAAATTGTAAAGATGTTTAACCGTGAGTGTGCTTGTTTGCTGGCGTGCCCGTAGCACAGCTACAGTTAGCAGTCAGTGGGAAAGCATATAAGAACTAAATATGCAAACTAAGCCAGGAAGCAATAGCGTAGCAGTAGAGATGTTGGCTGAAGAGCAGCCATTCATGGTTCGAGCCCCCACAACACCAATTTTTTTTTCAAAATAAGCAGGAAACAAGTCCCTGACAAATATGTACACATAAAACCACAATTTATGTAAAATGTAATGAAATAGCCCATTTATATTGAAGACATGTGAGGTAACAAAAGAATAAAAAATGCCAGATGTGCTCATAGCTGAGCTACAGTTTAACAGAGTGAGTGCATCTGCCCATAGATGAGCAGTGGTTTAACTGGTGCAAAATGAGTGCCCGTAGCTGAGCAGTGGTCTAACACGCTAAATCTATGTGCCCCTAACTGAGCTGAGAGTAATATGCATGCCGATAGCCAAATGAGGCTTAAACCAGCGTATCCCGTTGCTCGGAGCTGCACACCGCGCAAACAAGCTAACCGACGGGCAACGTTGAGCAAACCGTATCAAAACTACCTTTACACAGACACACCCCTCAGCATGTCTAGACAGTCATGAAAAATAAAAAACAGTGGCCAGGTTTGAACCCAGGATACTATACACCATATTCAAGGTACCAAACCACTAAGCCATGACAGCAGTACCTAGAAATGCAATAATAGCTAATATATAGGAATTAATACAAACTGGAGCATGACAATGCAGGTTTACTGAAGTTGATACAATTCCAAAATGGCCAATCACAGATATGTGTGGGAAAAACGGACTATATAAGTCCCATAGGTGGGAATACACAGCATAAACGATTGTAGAACTGACCTGCAGGCAGAATGACAGGAGTAGGAGAGGGTAGTTGCTTTTGAGCACAGAGGTGGGGTGTTGAGGAGTCCAGGTACATGGTCTGGCTCCTAGTCCATAATCATGAGGCCCAACTCATGCAGGGCCAGGTCCTCTGGGGAGCATACAGGGCTGAGGCGTGGGACCGGTTGGCTCATGATCTCACCAGTGCCACAGGGATTCCAAGGACTGGTGAGCAGGTCCGTCACCGCCATGCAGACCTGAAGAGACGCAAGCAGGACCAACTGAACCTTTGGATCCAGGTGGCCCGGCAAACACCCAACGCCCCACTACTGAGTAAGTAACATTTAATTATGTATGTAAGAAATTAAACTAGCTGATATTATGGAGATGTGTATTCCAATATTACTTCATTTATATTACAGCTGCAGGTGTCCGTTCTGCGAACCTCAGAGCCTATGGCGATAGGCTGGAGCATTTGCGCCACCAGGCAGGTCAGTAATCCACTACCAGTAACTGTAAAGAAATATAAAAGTATGACAGTCAGCAAAAGAGTGCAGTGTAGTCAGTAAGGAATAAAATCTGCAAGTAACAGTGTGAAAGTGTATGCAAGTATTGCTTGATTACAAAAGTGTGTTTCAGCCTGTAAGTTAAACCGAAAAATGAAACTGTCTGACATATATTCTGAAATAAAAATGCCCTACCTGTAAGAAAATAGTACACAACCTGCAGCAGGCTGAAAAGTATAGCTGCAGAAGATGATGAAATCACATGTGTAAAATATATCCCTGTGGAAATACTGAAACATGACAGAAGTGAGACTGCTGGAAAGGATTGTAATAACTACAGGTAAAACATGTCAATAAAGCCTAGAAGTAAGTATCATCCTGAATAGTAAAATGAAAGCAAGTGAGAGAGTGTGAGAAAGTGTCATGAATCCAGCAATACAGTAGTAATAACCCCTGAATAAAGTATACTGCAGTCAAGACAGAATGAAATGCATGTGAGATTCAAAACCAAACAGCGAAATCTGTTCAAAGTGTTGCTGCATCTGGAATGTGTATCCCAAAATCTGGATATGTTGCTCTCAGTCTGCAATATGCAGATAGGATGATTGTCTGATATACCAAACATCCACACTTGTCTACAGCTATATAAAGCAAATGTAGCAGGATGATGTAGCTGAACAAAGCTAGATATGAATGTGTATGAAGAACCATAAAATGTATATTGATGTTGCAGTAACAGTCCTATCACCAAGTTGAAATAGTTATCATATAGGAAACTGTAGTTAGAACAGTAGTGTGTATATAACTGTAGCTATTAGAAATGTACAGCATATGTATTGTTATTCGAAGGTGTTAATATTACTTTCTTTACCCCACCCTATAACCACATATAACCCATTCCACGTGAAAATGGTATGTGCAATCACAATTAACACCCTGGACGTTTGTCCTGTTGGGTCAGATATATTTGCATGTCTGTTGATGCATCTGCCCTGTTCATACATCCACACCTGATGGCCTGTTGCCATCAATTAACCCTGCATGTTGTTGGACTGTGTATTTCTGTTCAAATTATGCATGTGTTATGCACGCTGTTCAATGGTGTGAATATCTGGGTGTTTGGTTAATGGGAATACTAATGCATGCTGTTACAACTAATTGTGAATGGTATTATATGTCACTAACCCAAACTGTCATGACATAATGCAAAACATAGGGGCGACAGGAAGGCGGGTTCCAGCGGACCCACCTCTCCCACCTCAGCTGGCGAGTGCACCTGGCACTAGTGCCGAGTCCGGACCCTCCTCCGGTGGCCCTGTGCCACCTGCGGGTGGAAGCTGCAGGGGATGGGGCTCGCCCCCCCTCTGCAAGTGTGGCCGGAGGAGAACCACCACTCACCCTCCATAGCGTCCGGACTGTGGTGCATAGGGAGATTCAGGACTCCGTTCTCGAGCGCCTACGCCAGCTCGAGGCATGGGTGGTGCAATTAACGGGCATGCCTGTTGCCCCGCCTGCACAGCCCCCAGCACAGCCCCCGTCCTGGGCAATGAAGGAACAGTGGCAACTGCCTATGGGTGGGGATATCAGTTCCACTGTTGCCATCTGTGGGCTCATGGGCTCTGGATATCCAAACCTCCGTCCCCGTCAATTGTGTAACCCCCCACACGTGTCATACACCGCCCCTGTATGCGTCTTGTTTGTCTTGTCTGTTTACCTACCCAACCTACCTCCCCAGCTGTACCGACTTCCTTCACCTGACATACCACTCTCACCTGAAAAAAAAAAAAAAAGGGCACTCTGTACCCACAAAAAAATTACGCCCCATACATAGCTGCCCATTCCGCACACATGTCTGCTGGACATGGAACCTATCAATTACAAACTGGCTGTACAACAAGTATTATTGTTGTCCTGACACCTCTCTCAGGGGTGGAAGGTTTCAAATGTCACACCAAATTACATACATATGCACAGCTGTTGCTGATGAAGAAATGGGCAGCTATGGGCCTTACCTACATCCCTCCTGCACATCCCAAGCTTGTTTCCCTACTGTCTTACCCTCTTTGTGACCCCTTTTTCACCACTTTCCTGTCTCCCCATTTTCTTTTCTTTCAAAGAAAATAGCGCAGGTAGCAAGAAGAGTAAGCACATTTAAGCGGTTGTAAGCTGGTGTGCGCTTGTGTGTGTGGAGCTAAATGCCAGTGCGCATGCGTGAGCTCCGCGCAAACCAGCGCTAACCCGGTTACAACTGCTTAAAAGTGCCTTAGTCACTTTGATTGACAGGTCTTTTAGTCAGTTCAGAAGCAAAATAAAATCACACTGGCAGTCCTGAACCCAGGACCTTGGAAACAGTAGTCTGCATGACTTACCACTAAGCCATAACTCTTACACAAGAACATTGTGCTAAAATAAATATATCATGTAATAGTAGGAATGAATGTAAAGGGAATATAGATGTGTAGTACACAAAGCATGCCATTTAGAATTACTATCAAAACTAGTGGATTTCCATAATAGTAGTGTGTGAACAGAAACAGCCATGCTAGTTGGTAGCTAGTAGGTAATAATGTCACTATAGCACCTTGCAAGCCACACACATACTCACAACAGGATAATCACTGCCCATACCCCACAACCTCTTACAGGAACACATCTGGACCAAGTAATAAAATATGTGGAGCAAAGGCCCAAAACCAGGGACACATTACAAATAATGTTACAACAAACGCAGACAGTTCAGGGAGTAACAGGGTCTGCATTTTGTGGGATGTTTGGAAGGGTATGAAGTCTTAAACTTGAATGTCTGTCACCATATTCTGACTTGAGCCCAGAGTGATTTGCCAGAAAAAGGTGTGCATGAGATATTGATCAAAATATGAGGCAGAAATGTGGACAACCTGCAAATATCTGTACACATGATGGGTCTGACACCACCATATTTGAATAGTTAAGAGCCTAGACATAGCAACAGTGAATGACCTACAGGGATGCCCCACAGACTCCATGTGAAATGTACAAACAGTAGGCAGAAAGGTGTAACACATGCAATGGTAACTATGGAGTCCTGAAAGTATTCACCACTTGCATGGCAGAAAAAGTGTAGTAATACATATGCTCATGCTAACCCACAGTCACAACTGCAGCATACCAGACATCTTAATGGGTGTACCCCACTGATATGTACCATTCCATGAGGCAGATAACAGATGAACCTGAAAGTCTCTGGGGCCTGCTCAGCAGCATACTCAAATACCCTAATAGATGTCAAGGCCCACACCATGGCCAGACCACACTGCATGCTGTAACACCCTAGCAGATATAGCAAGCATTCCAAGGTGTGAATGTACATGGAAAATAGGAAAGCTACAGCAGCACACTACAGTCAGGACACCTAGCAGGCATACAAGTAGTGACGGTAATGGGCAAATATTGAAGCCTTAGCAACAAAGTGCAAGCAAAAGTGAAAGGAAATCACACACACACACATTAACAGTAGTAGTAGTTGTAGGTGTCAGTGTACATACACAGTTAGTACAGGAAACTGGAGAAATGAATGGAGGAATGTTAATCTACAACACACCTGGAAATATGAGAGAGATACCAACCTTTACACTCACAGAACATTGTCCACAGCATAACAGCATGGTCCCTGCCCTTAAAATCTGAAAGGGCTACGCCTATCTCACATACCTTTTTATAGCGCTGTTCTGAAATCACAGTGAGAACTGCAATCAGTACACAACTGGCTGCATGCAATTAGCAAATGCTGGCTAACAATTGGTGCAGAGGCCATCACATGGGCATATGCAGATACCTACAAAAGTATGCTGTACTCCCAGTCCACACATGCAATACTTTCATTGCACCCTGAGAAGGATATGAGAGACAGACAGACAGAGAGAGAGAGAGAGAGAGACAGACAGAGACAGAGAAAATTGCAATTAAGCAGACACAAACAAATTGTTCAGCAACAGCCACCTGAAAGCTGACAACTGGGAAGTGGAGCAGCAGGACAGAGAACCAGATGGCAACACAAGCAGCTGTGACAAACACAGGTAATGTAAAGTAATACTATAAAGGTCTACATACTGTGAACCCTCCATATGTGTCATTGGTCTATATCCATATGTATATGAAGATGTGTAAAGGGCAGGGGACATACAGCAACTATCAGTGAAGGCTGTACATACATTTGTATGTGAGAGCATCTATGTGCACATATCAATATTGGTTGATTGTAGGTTGTAGTGCCATGTACAAAGTAGGTTTCACAGTTATGTATGTTTAGCAGTATGTTAGTGTGTGTATACAGTATGGTAGACAAACATGTTGATATACCTGTCTATCATATGGATACATATGTATGTCAACATATGTATGTGTGTATATATATATATATATATATATATATATATATATATATATATATATATATATATATGCATTATATGTATACATACATAGAGAGAGAGATGTAGGAATACATAGACAGATGTAGATAGAATATTGTACAAACATATATATGTAATGCACACATACAGATATAGATATATGTAGATACATATACATAGACAGACTGATCTGACTATCTACAGGTATGACTGTATATGTGACCTTCAACACACCCTGTCCCACCCCTCTGTCACTCTCACCCCACTGTGTCCCCCCTCCACATCTATAGCAATATATGTACATCAATATATATATATGTGTATATGTATACAGACATATAAATATATATATACATATAGATATATCTATATACATATATATATATATATATATATATATATATATATATATATATATATATAGAGAGAGAGAGATGTATATAAATTCTGAATGAGGCACATGTGTACAGATGTATTGCAACAGGTGCCTGGTGACAAAGGCATGGAGTGAACACCAGTGTCAAAACCGGAGTACCATACCACATTTCAAATCACCTACACCAGTAACCACCAGATATGTGATTGGCTGCCCACCACTGCATGTGTCAGGGGTGAACAGGGTCATAAATGTGTACAATAGTGGCTCCAATGATATTCACAGTGGCACACTATCCCTGGAATACCTGCACATGGTATGTGTCAGCGAACATGGTGTGTCAGCTATGGACATGTAGGTCGGTGTACCCCTCCACACCACATAATGGATGCCATGGTATGGACCTCACATGACAGCTACAGATATGGAGAAGGACACAGTGATATGTACAACACTATGACAATGCACTCAAACACATTACCAATGCACAGTGACTGACAACACCACAGAGTACACATATACTACCCACATAGAGGTTACCACTCCCGGATTTACATATGTAAGTCACACCCATGACAGATGTCCAACAACCATAGTAACACCTCACACCATCCACAACCTAAATGACTGCTATGTGTCGTCCGTGCCACTGCAATAGAGTGCACATGTGGAGGTAAAAGTTCCTACCCACAGATAAGACATACCCTGCAATAAACCACACAGTGTTAAGAAGCAAGACTCTCCATGAGTACATGTCACACATACCCCTGCTGAATGTTAGTCAGATAGGTAATATGCCATATGAGTCACCCTGTGTAACTGTGTGACAGCAGCAGGTACCATCACACCACATGTGTCACAATGGTCAGGGTAGCAGAACAGTACGCTGCTGTAGTCCCAGGGGCAATAGCATATTGTATAGTATTGTATTGTAATGTAATGTATTGTGTTGTATTGTATTGGTATGTTGAGGTGCCTCCTTTGTGGAGTGGAACCACTGCTGCTGTGCGCCAGTGTACAGGTACATATCCTGTAGTCAGGCTAGTGTTACATAGCACTTTTATATGTGTGTTTAGCTCCTGTCAGAGTTTATGTAGCATGCAACTGGGGATACCATCAGGTCCCATTCATGTTGTGTATTCTGCTGTCCTGAGGGTGGCTCTCACCTGGACATCTGTGATGACAGGGAGGTTACAGTCAGCTGGGATAACTATATCTTATTTTGGGGGAGAGGGCGGGGTGACACCTGCACTGAACCTGTCTGCCACAATGTTGTCAATATCTGTGGTGTCAGTGAAATTTTTGTTGTTGTGTACTAACTATGGGCATAGAGGATGGATTCTGACCAGGTTGCTAACATAACTGAAGAAGGCCTTCTGATTATCTGTAGTGTCCCTCTTGATTTCCCTCTCAAAGTTGCCGATGGATGTTTGTATGATGGAAAATAGATCCTTACTAGTGCTGCTCAGACATGCCCTCCCTTTATGGAATTATGCTCTGTCTTGCAGTAGCTTCCATCTTCTGTAATACAATCTGTCTATGGCTGGTGTCCACCAGACAGGATGCTGTCCCTTTGTGGAGAGTGTCTTGGTCATATATGGGATTGCATGATCCATGCATTCTCGGAGATGTCTGTAGAAAGCAATTGTGTAGGGGTCAGCATTGTGGGTTGTATCTGCCACTGGCCCAGTGGGCTGAAAGGATACCATGTCACTGTTACAAAGTGTAAAGTTTGCATCTGTAATGTTATTCACTATAGTCGTTTGTGCTGGTGGTGGAGGTGGGATATGTATATCCAGGGCAATCAGTGTGTGGTCAGCTCACAGTAGTTGATGATGTAGGCCATACAGTACCTAGATACAAACCCCCAGAGTGAGGAGGTGCTCTTGACCTGAATCAATGTTCTGACTGCTGGGGTTTGGTAGTATGTCGTATGGAGTGTGCCAGGTACTGTTGCACAGTTGCTGGCTGAGCACTGATACCTAGCCATTTACATGTGTATCCACCAATAGACAGACAGATGCTATATATATGAGATATGTTGTATCATAACAGTCAAGTAGCATGTGCAGTATGTGTGCCAAATTCTGCTGACATATATTGCTGATATCAGGTTATTTTCTTTCTCAGGTACATGGCCCACCAGCGGAATCCCACTTACTCCACAGCTGAGGATGAGGAGATACACCAGAGCCTGGTGCGGAATTATGCAATACTCTTTTCCCGCACCAGCCAGAATCAGCAGGAGAGGGCTGCACTGTGGCAAGACCTTGTCCATCGGGTAAATGACATAGGCACGCATAATAGGACATATAAGCAGGTACGACATCACTGCAGTGATTTAATCAGACATGTCCGTCAGCGTGCGACTGATATCCACAGGCAACAGGTCGCCACAGGTGGTGGGGTGGCTACACATCCCCCACTCACCAGACTGGAGGGACTACTCATGAATGTAGTGGCTCCAGTCTGCCAGCAACAACAACAGCAGCAGACATGCATTATGATGGAGGCTGGAGCCACGCAGCAGCAAGACAGTGAACATGCAGGTAATATGCCATATGTATAGTTGACTGTTGTGTACACTGGTAGTTAATGTATGTGTGAGGTGTGTCCTTGGTTTGTAGCTGTCACCATAGTATTTAATGTGCAAGTGTGATATCCTCAATATTAGCAGCTGACCTGTTAAAGGCTACTGTTGTACTACTGACCTGTATCATACTCAGTAACAATGGCACAGTTGTGCCCACTGACATTAGTTTCTTCATGTCTGCAGGTCCCTCTGGTATAACAGCAATGCAGCCTATCCATGCTGGTGAGTGTGTATTAACAATTCCTGTAATAGTCTTGATAGTAATAGTACTATTTGGCTCACTTAGTAGTGCTCTTTGTATGCATGTAGGTGTGTCTGTGTCTGTGTGTTGATATCACGCATACTGAGTACTGTACGATTGTGTGAAACCGTGTGCATGTGTGCATGTGTGCATGTGTGCACGTGTGCATGTGTGCATGTGTGCACCTGTGCACCTGTGCATGTGTGCATGTGTGCATGTGTGCACCTGTGCATGTGTGCATGTGTGCACCTGTACATGTGTGCATGTGTGCATGTGTACATGTGTGCACCTGTGCACCTGTGCATGTGTGCATGTGTGCACCTGTGCATGTGTGCATGTGTGCACATGTACATGTGTGCACCTGTGCACCTGTGCATGTGTGCATGTGTACATGTGTGCACCTGTGCATGTGTGCATGTGTGCATGTGTGCACCTGTGCATGTGTGCACATGTGCATGTGTGCATGTGTGCATGTGTGCATGTGTACATGTGTGCACCTGTGCACCTGTGCATGTGTGCATGTGTGCACCTGTGCATGTGTGCATGTGTGCATGTGTGCATGTGTACATGTGTGCACCTGTGCACCTGTGCATGTGTGCATGTGTGCATGTGCAACAACCTGAAATGTTTGGGGTGTAATGGGGACTTTTTGGGGCTCCCCCTTGGGGGAGTGCCTTTGAACCCCATGTAAGGTTGCTTGGGGCGGGTTTTTGATTTCAAAATTTCTAGACACGTTGGGGGGAAATTGGGTTCCAAAAAATGTGTCCATTTCATGGAAAAATGTGGGGGCAGTGTGCATGGGCCACCGGTGAAAACCTGGAAAGGTGCTTGGCATGTTGGCCCCCCTTAAAAATGGTCCCCGGGCCCTTTGCATTGGGGGTAAATGTTCACCCACCTTCAGGTGTTAAATTTCCCCAATTGGGGCACCTGTCCCCAAATTTTTGGGGAATTTAAAAACCAAATGTGGAACCTGTCCCATGGGGCATTTGATTTCTTTTCACCGGCATGGGGAAAATGTTAAAAGTTCCCTTTCATGGTGAGTCAGGTTCACCTTTGCAAGGGTCCCCCCCCCCCAAATTTGCCAAGTGTTCCAGGGGATTCACCTTTGATGTGTGGTTCCTTTGGCAGGCAGTTAAAATTGTCATTTAAAAATGTTTGCACCGGGCAGGTGCATGGAAAAGGTGAAAACCTTTTTGACCGGAAAGGTCATTTTCTGGGGGCCCAGTAAAAAACCTGGAGGGCATGTGGAAAATTTAAAGGTGCCCCCTTGCATTGTAAATTGGCTTTAAAAAATTTGGAAAATTTTGAGGGAAAATGTGTGAAAATTGGCCCTTTTTTGGGGCATGTTGAAAGGGGGAGGCCCCCCAGTTGCCGAACTGTTAAAATTGATGTGAAGTTCTGTTGCTTGAAAATTGGGGTGCATTTTCAGGTGAAAATTTCCCCCCCAAAGGGGAATTTAAAAATGTTGCACCCCCATTCAGAAAAGTGGAATGTTTAAAAAGGGAAAAACCGGCACCCATGGGCCTGTGGTGTCCCCGGTTTTGCCCCATTCGGGGCTTTTCCCCGGCGGGGCAGTTTTTAATTTGCCCCTTTGGGGATCACTTTCCCCCGGGGTCCCCGGGAAATGGGGCCCATTTAAAAAGGGTCCCCACCGAAAAAACCGGGCCCATTGTTGAAAAGTTTTGAAAACCTGGGGCATTGGACCTTAAAAAGGGGCGGGGTTTTTGGGGACCCAGGGCTTTGTGGAAATCAGGGTTTTAAATTGGGTTACTTTTAAAAACCTCAAAAAGGTTTGGGGGGCGGTTCAGTCCCCGGGAACCTTTAATAAAACCCCCACTGGGTACTTTGGGAAAATCACGGGAATTTTAACCCATCTCCAAAAAGGGGGTTCCGGTGATACGGGAACCCCATCAATTGGGCACAGACCTCCAAACCTGTCCCCAAGGGGTTCCCCAAGGGTAACCATCCTGGGCCCATTTGGGGTTTGGCACTTTTTCCTCCAAAAAACACGGGGGAATGGGCAAATTTTTGGTACCAAACGGGCCTTTGTAAAAACACCTGGGTACCCCCCTTCAAAACTCACAAAAGGTCTTCCAACCTCCCAAAAGTTTTGCCAAAAATGCATTATCCCCTTCAAAAAAAGGACCCCTGCTCCCAAAATGGTTCAACCATGACCAAAAAGGTTTATGGGGGGGCCCCATTGTGATCTGTCACCAATGTATAAAGGGTTAAAGCCTTCCCCCTTGCCCCCCTTAATCTGGGACCCCAAAACAGAAAAGGGAGGTCAACCCTATACCACCCCAGCCAATGTTGGGTCCCCCCCTTGTTATCGACCCCCAGGAGCCAGTGGGCCCAAAAAGGCCCAAAAAGGGTTTGGGTTCAAAACCCTTTGCCCCCGATAAAAACCCAGTCTTTGGTTAACTGTAAAGGGGGCCCCTTTCCCCTTACAACCTGAAACCCAGAAAATAAATTGTTACCTCAAAACAGTCTGTCGCCACAAAACAAACCCAAGGTTTTAAGGGGGCCCCTGGGGGAAATGTTCACCCCCAAAGCCCCATGCTTGGGGAACAAAACCCTTTGGGGCAACCCCCCCAAAAATTTTGCCAATAAAAAATTCCCCAAATTCCTATGTCCCTCGACAATACAAAAAATTTAATGGGGTTATTCCCTACTGGGGGAAAAACCAAAACATGGGCTAGGTTGAAATGCCCCCCCGGGCAATCCTGTAAAACCCTTGCCAGGTACCGGGGCATGGGGGGCTTGAGGCCCGGGGGCCATAGGGAGAAAGACAGGGGGTTTTTAACAACGGGCCCAAAGGGGATATCCACAGCACCCCCAGAAATGTGGGTCTGTCTGTTTCAACCCCCCCAGGGAAAGTACCAAAGGGTTTTTCCCATCGCAACATGTTTGGCATCCCCTTGGGTTGGAAAGGATGGCCCAACAGAAGGCAAAAATTAGGTGCCGGGAAAGGAATAAATTGAAATGCCTGGGCAGGTAAATTCGTGGCTTTTCCCAAACACCGAAGGGCAGAGGGAGGTGGAATGTGTGCATCCTACACACGGGAAAGGACAACCCCCTGGGGCCCCTGCGCCACACTCATAACCATTGCCCCCAACCCAAAAAACTCTGCCCCTAAAATCCCCAAAATGTAAAGGGATATTGGTGGCGGGCCATAAAATTCCCCCCCCTTTCAAAAGAAAAATGGAACCCCTGAATTAAAAATTTCAGGTCGGTTTAACATGTTTATGCGGGTTTGACCACATGGGTTTAATATTTAACATTTGAACAGTACTGGTCTGTTAATTGGGGGCACAGCGGGCCCTACCCATTGTGTTTTTCCCATGTACTTTTGCAAAACCCCGGGAAAATTTCCATGTTACCACGGGAATTTTGGTACGGTTGGTTTGTTGTAACAAAGGACTACATGGACCCCGGGGAAAAGGAAAGTTTGTTTGAGGGCATGTTTGCGGGGAAATTTCCCCGGGAAATCTGAATCAATTTGAAGGGTTTTTGGTTATAAAGCTTCGGACCCGGGGCCCCCTCCTGCTTTAACACTAAAATGAAAACCCCCCAAAACCCAAAAACTTGACGGGGGGGGTTCCCTTTTGTCCTGTTCACATGTACATTGCCTGTGACACAGTGCATATGACTTACCTGGCATGTGTCCATGTGAGCAGTCATATATGCTACTGCTAACTAATCACAGGCACTACACCTTCACATATTCATCTTCTGTTGAACTACCTGCTTAGCTAGGGGCGGCCTGCACCTGTCACCCTGGGCTTTCAGATATTGGCAAAGGCTCTTGCTACCCCATAGTGCCTATGTTAGGCAAGGCTCAAATGACAAACCCACCTTCATAGGTATCACAAGGGATAAGAAACCAAGAGTAATGCTACCCAACGCCAGAAGTCTAAACCTCCAGATGCATGCACCTGAAACTCTCCTTGGCATGGAGAACATCGATATCTGTGCAGTAACAGATGCCTGGTTCAGGGCTACTGAGAGCACACCAGCACTACCAGGTTTAACCTGGTTGATTTCTTTGAAACAGTCACCAAGGCCATTGGCGAGGGAAGGTGGTTCACACAGCCTACCTGGACCTCGCAAAAGCCTTCACAACAATACCCCACTTGGGCATTCTAGAGAAGCTCACCAGCTTAAATATAAGCCCCTATGTCACTAGATGAATTGCACAGTGGCTCAAGGACAGAACCCACATGGTTAGAATTGCTGGAGCCATGCCAGACTCCAAACCAGTTACGAGTTGTGTCCCACAAGGCTCAGTCCTGGGACCTTTCTTGTTTGGTATATATTTATTGGAGGTACAGGCCAACACGGACGGACTGTGGCTGACCAAATATAGAGATGACTGCGAACTGGCCACCATAATCGACTCTCCAGCCGACACAAGCATCTTCCAAAGGGGCATCATAGAAACAGACAACTTGTGCCAGAGCCATGGCCTTCAGCTGAACAGTGTTTAGAAAGGGAAATGTGCATCCTGTAGTCTGTTCACCCTGGATTAAGGGACATTTCCCTCACACACTACTAACTCAGCCAAGCCAAGCCACTTGCCGCATGGCAGGATTCAAACCCTATGACTGTGTTATGACACTCGAGAGGGACGCGCGTTAGCAGTGTGTGCTATTAAGCAGTAGTGGGAGGTTTCTCTTCTCTTGCTGTACTTATAGGGTGCTGACATCATCAGTGATGTGCATCCTGTAGTCTGTTCACCTAGTTGCCAAAAGGGACATTTCCCTCACACACACTAACCCCCCTCAGCCGAAAGCACACACTTGCCACTTGTAGGATTCAAACCCCTATCTGACAATGTTATGACACTCGAGACGGATGCATTAGCAGAGTGTGCTATTTGCATTAGTGGGAGGTTTGCCTTCTCTTGCTGTACTTATAGGGTGCTGACATCATCAGTGTTTAGAAAGGGAAATGTGCATCCTGTAGTCTGTTCTCCTAGTTGCCAAAAGGGACATTTTCCTCACACACACTAACCCCCCTCAGCCAAAAACACACATTTGCAAGATTCAAACCCCTATCTGATTATGTTATGACACTCGAGACGGATGCATTAGCAGAGTGTGCTATTCGCATTAGTGAGAAGTTTTCTGTCTCTTGCTGTACTTATAGGGTGCTGACATCATCAGTGTTTAGAAAGGGAAATGTGCATCCTGTAGTCTGTTCTCCTAGTTGCCAAAAGGGACATTTCCCTCACACACAATTATCCCTCTCAGCCAAACACACACACACTTGCAGGATTCAAACCCCTGCCTAACTATGTTATGACACTTCAAAAGGACTCATTAGCAGAGTGCGCTATTCACATTATTAGGAGGTTTTCCTTCTCCTGCTATACTTATAGAGTGCTGACATCATCGGTGTTTAGAAAGGGGAATGTGCATCCTGTAGTCTGTTCACCTAGTTGCCAAAAGGGACATTTTCCTCACACACACTAACCACCCTCAGCCAAAAACACACACTTGCAAGATTCAAACCCCTATCTGACTATGTTATGACACTCGAAACGGACACATTAGCAGAGCGCGCTATTCCCATTATTGGGAAGTTTTTCTTCTCCTGCTATACTTATAGAGTGCTGACATCATTGGTGTTTAGAAAGGGGAATGTGCATCCTGTAGTCTGTTCTCCTAGTTGCCAAAAGGGACATTTCCCTCACACACAATTGCAAACACACAAATCCCCCTCAGACAAACACACACACACGTGCAGGATTCAACCCCCTACCTAACTATGTTATGACACTTGAGACGGACGCATTAGCAGGGCACGCTATTTGCATTACTGGGCGGTTTTGTTTCTCCTGCTATACTTATAGAGTGCTGACATCATCGGTGTTTAGAAAGGGGAATGTGCATCCTGTAGTCTGTTCTTCTAGTTGCCAAAAGGGACATTTTCCTCACACACACGAATCCCCCTCAGACAAACACACACACTTGCCATTTGCAGGATTCAAGCCCCTATCTAACTATGTTATGACACTTGAGATGGATGCATTAGCAGAGCACGCTATTCACATTACTGGGAAGTTTCCCTTCTCCTGCTATACTTATAGAGTGCTGACATCATCGGTGTTTAGAAAGGAGAATGTGCATCCTGTAGTCTGTTCTCCTAGTTGCCAAAAGGGACATTTCCCTCAGACACAAATCCCCCTCAGACAAACACACACACTTGCCGGATTCAAACCCCTATTTAACTATGTTATGACACTTGAGACGGACACATTAGCAGAGGGCGCTATTCACATTATTGGGAGGTTTTCCTTCTCCTGCTATACTTATAGAGTGCTGACATCATCGGTGTTTAGAAAGGGGAATGTGCATCCTGTAGTCTGTTCTCCTAGTTGCCAAAAGGGACATTTCTCTCCCACAGACTTACACCCACACCAACCCCACTCCCACACACACTGAGCATTTGCAGGATTCAAACCCCTACCTAACTATGTTATGACACTTATGACAGATGCATTAGCGGAGCACGCTATTCGCATTACTGGGAGGTTTCTTTTCTCCTGCTGTACTTATAGGGTGCTGACATCATCGGTGTTTAGAAAGGGGAATGTGCATCCTGTGGGGAGGCAGACGCCAAGCACACTCTGGCTAAGCTGTCATTCCCTAGGGCAAACAGCCTAGTGTTGACCTCTACACCCATATGTTTAATTGTCAAATGCACATTATTTGTTGCTGATAGACTGTTTGCACATCTTTATTGCCATAGCATTCCCTGTTTGTATGAACAACTTGTGCATCTGTGGAAGATGTTTGCATATGGGAGGGATCCACTATATCACGTATGTCTCTGTAGTCATTTAACTGTGTGCACTGGGCAGACTGCTGTAATGTGATTGGTTCCTGGAATAACACGTTAAAATACCAGATATGTGTGTCCAACTGCTAAACTGAGATTTGGCCTAAGTGTGTGAGCATGCCCAGTTCAGCCTTCCCATGGCATGTTGTCTGACATATGTCTCATTTATCAAAGTGTGTGAGCATGCCCAGTGTGAGCATTCCATATGTTGAACTCTGCAGCCCACCACATTTGTGGATGAGTGTGAACTTCAACAAATATCACCCGTTTATGGTTGTGTGTTGTGTGTCATGTTGTGTAGTTACTGTACAACTGCTTTGTGTGTGAACACAACAGGATTATACTGTGCCTGCAGTGTTTGCATGGGATACTTTGCATACAGTTGTCAACATCCTTTCACACTGACCTAACACTGTAGTACTGTATAGTGTACTGGTAGTACTTTGACTGTGGTGGACAGTATCCTGGGCTTTAGTGCTATCACTGCTTTACATTTCGATAGTGAGCACAACAACCTGGTTAGGGGCCAGTTGTGTACATCTGACCATGTTGCATTCTGTTCAGATATGAACTACTTAAACCAGGCTTGTCCAACATTGGTAGTGTATTCCACAACATAGGTGTACATTTGCAAACACTAGCGATGTGCCCTAGTCCATGTCTAATGCTAGCTGGAGAGTGTGTTTGTCCTTCAACACACATTGTAAGTGGAGTTTGCCATGACATATGTCATAGGTTCATAGGTTCATAGGTTCATACTAGGCTATCTGCCCTAGGGCATTTATAAGCCTAGCCAGAGTGTGTTTGGCTTTCACCACCCATTTTAAATTAATTTTGCTATGCCTTTTTTTGAGGTTAGTATACTGTGCCTCTGTCTAACAGTGACACAGAAGTGATAGCCGGGGTAAACCTATGATCTCCCATCAACTCTTCAAGATTCTTCTTGAAGAGAGTCAATGTGGGACTCTGCCTAACCTGGACTGGGATTTTATTCCAGAGTGAAGGGAGCCTCTGGGTTATGAATCTGTCCCTCCAGCATGTCCTATTTATTTCAGTGCTGAGGTTCAAGTCTCTCGGCGTAGCTCGATGGGATTTGGATTTTCTGAGGTGCAGCATGTCCATTAATTTCGGGTTGGACATGGCTTTACATCAGGCACAGATGCGCCTCTGAGCAGGCGGTATGCCACTGAGTAGAGCTGGAGTTTCTTTAACCGGGCAGCATATGGCATCTGTTTGAGCCCTTTGATCCTCTTGGTGAGGTACTTTTGGGGTCTTTCCAGTTGCTGCAGGTGTCTGGTAAGGTACATCCCAAAGGGGCATTGTACTCAATTATGGGCCTGATGAGGATGAGTAAAGAGGCACGATGACCTCCTGATCTAGATGTGAATCCCTTCATGATTAGGTGGGCTATATAAAATGTTTTTCTAACCCTTTGGCCACGTGGTTGTCAAATGAGAGATTGCTATCAACTTGGGTCCCCAGGTCCCTAATGACTTCTTCTGTACTTAATGGATTACCACCTATGTGGTAATTTGTGAGCACTTTGTTTTTGCCAAAGGGGATGACTATACACTTTTGGCGTTTAGCTTGAGGCCATGGCTCTGGCACCAGTTGTCTGTTTCTATGAGGCCCTTTTGGAGGATGCTTGTGTCGGCTGGAGAGTTGATTATGGCGCCCAGTTTGCAGTCATCTGCGAACTTGGTCAGCCACAGTCCTTCAGTGTTGGCCTGTACCGCTGAAATATATACTGAACAAGAGAGGTCCCAGGACTGAGCCTTGTGGGACGCCACTTGTAACTGGTTTGGAGTCTGACATGGCTCCAGCAATTCTAACCATGTGGGTTCTGTCCTTGAGCCAGTTTGCAACCCATCTAGTGACATAGGGGTTTATATTTAAGCTGGTGAGCTTATCTATAATGCCCAAGTGGGGTATTGTATCGAAGGCTTTTGCGAGGTCCAGGTAGGCTGTGTGGACCACCTTCCCTTGTCAATGGCCTTGGTGACTGTTTCAAAGAAATCGACCAGGTTTAAGAGGCAGGATCTGCCCTTAACAAAGCCAAACTGGGTAGGATCCAGTGTCTGTAGGTCCCCAATATCTTTATTTATGAGGTCCATGATGATCCTTTCCATAGCTTTGCAGACCAAGCTAGTCAGGCTTATGGGGCAATAGTTTCCAGGATCTGTTGAGGCACCACCTTTGTGGAGAGGGACCACTGTTGCTGCACGCCACTCTTTGGGTACATATCCTGTAGTAAGGCTAAGATTGAACAGTAGTTTTATGTTTGGGTTTAGCTCTTCTTGGAGTTCATGTAGGGGCAGCCAGGACACCATCTGGTCCCATTGATGCTGTGTATTTTGCTTTGGGGAGGTGGCTCTTACCTGAGCATCTGAGATGTCAGGGGGCAGCACTCTGTTGGGATAGATATTTGCCCTTTTGGTGGGGGAAGTTTGCACTGAACCTGTCAGCTAGGATGTTGGCAATGTCTGTGGGCTCGGTGTATTTTTGTCATTTTGGACTAATTCTGAGCATATCTGGGAATTCCACCCAGGTTCCTAACATAACTAAAGAAAGCCTTGTGATTATCCTTAGTGTCCTGTGCAATTTTTCTTGAAGCTGGCCTTAGATGATTTTATGAGTGCCCGTAGTTTTGCTAATACTGATCAGAGATGCCTTCCCTTTTTGGGATTTTGCTCTATCATGTAGTAGCTTACTCCTTCTATTGTATAGTTTGTTTATGGCTGGGGTCCACCAGACAGGACGTCTGCCTTTGGAGGATTGGGTCTTGGTTTTATTTGGGATTGCATGATCCATGCATTCCTGAAGGTGTTCATAGAATGCATTTATAAAGGATTCTGCGGTCTGGGACGTATTTTCCACAGGCCGGGGGGCTTTGAAGGATTTCTCGGTTTTGAGGCATGTGAAATTGCTTTAGAGAAGTTTTTCACTGTGGTTTTCTGGGCAGGGGGTGGGGTCGGGATGTGAATATCCAGTGAGATTAGTTTATGGTCTGATCTTACCAGTGAGGGATACACTTCTGGTCTGGAGCATAGTGTCCCCATGTTGGTGATGATCAGGTCCAGTATGTTTTCCCCTCTTGTGGGAGTGGTAACAAGTTGTTCCATAGCATTTGAGTTTATAAATTCTAGGAACCTTTGGGCTAGGGTGTTTGAGCTAGAGTAATGCTCCCAGTCTATGTTTGGGTAGTTGAAGTCGCCCAATATAATGGTGTTTGGAGAGACCTTCATGTTTGCCAGTATTCTCAGGAAGGCCGAGTGGGGTTCCTGTGTTTGGGAGGGTGGTCTGTAGCAGGCTATAAACTGGAAGGCAGTTTTACCCACAGTTAGTTGCACATGGATAATCTCTGATGCTTCGTGCTGTGCCACCAGCCTGGAGGTGTGGGTATCTTTGACGAATATTGATACTCCCCCTCCTTTTGTGGTTCGGTCCAAGTTTTGGGGCCGAAAAGCATGTATGAGTATAAGGTATAACCTGGTAGTGCTGGGGTGCTCTCGGGAGCCTTGAACCAGGTTTCTGTTACTGCACAGATATCGATGTTCTCCATGCTAAGGAGAGTTTAAGCGTGCATCTTGAGGTTTAGACTTCTGGCGTTGAGTAGCATTACTTTTAGTTTCTTATCCCTTGTGATACCTATGGAGGTGGGTTTGTCTTTTGAGCCTTGCCTAAAAAGGCACTATGGGGGTAGCAAGAGCCTTTGCCAATATCCGAAAGCCCAGGGGTGACAGGTGCAAGCCGTCCCTATAGCGAAGCATCGTGGCTTGTCGAGCATGTCATCCCAGGCTGACAGGCATTGGATCCCCTTTGAATGACACCAACACTTAAGCCAATTGTTGAAATTGATCATCTTGTCTTCATATTGTGGCATCATTCTTGGTGAGGGTAAGATGCTACTCAAGGTCAGGGTCATACCGGCCTGGGCTACATGCTCAGAGAGCTCCTCTATGTCTCTTTTCATGTAGTCCAGGGAGGTACGTCTCAGGTCATTCACACCAGCATGGACAATGACTGAGTCATATTTGTACTTGCCTTGGAGTGACCTGAGTAATGCTGTGCCTCTGTCTACCTGTGACATGACAGTGATACCCAGGATAAAGCTACCATCTCCCATCCACTCATCAAGATTCCTATTGAGGAAAATTGATAAGTGACTCTATGGGTAGCCTGTACTGGGAGTTCACTCATGGGTGGGGTGGGGGGGGGCTTCTGTGTTATGGATCATGCAGTACAGCTTGTCCTATGTAAGTCAGTGCTGGGGTTCAGGTCTCTCATGTGCATAGCTCACTGCCATTCAGATTGTACAAGGTGCAGCATGTTTATTGATACCAGCAACACAGGCAACACATGGCATCTGTGCAAGCTCTTTGATACTCCTGGTGAGGTACTGTTGGGGACTTCACGGTTGATGGAGGTGTCTGCTGAGGTACATCCCACAGGGGCTATTGTAGTCAATTGTACCGCTGATGAAGGATGACTGCAGAGCCACAATGACCTCCCTTATCTAGATCTGACAACCTTCATGATTAGGTGGGTATATGGTATGTTTCTGTAAACACTACAGCACATGTTTGTCCAATGCAGGATATCTATCACCTTGTGTCCCCAGGTCTCTCATTACATGTTAACTACATAATGGGTTAACACCTATGTGGTAATTGGTGGGCACTTACTGTATATCCAGGGGTTGACTATACACTTTTCTGCAATTAGCTTGCTGACATGGCTATGGCACCAGTTGTCTGTTTCTATGTGGCCCTTTTGTGGGATGCTTGTGTCAGCTGGTGGATCATATATGGTGAGCAGTTTGTAGTCCTCTGCAAAAATGTTCAGACACAGTCCTTCCATGTTTGCCTGTACCTATGGGACATATATACCAGACGAGGAGATCCCAGGACCAAGCCTTGTGGGATGCCAGTTATATCTGGTTTGTAGTCTGACATGGCTGCAGCATGTCTGACCATGTCTGTTCTGTCCTTGGTCTGGTTTGCAACCCCTCTACTGACATAGGGGTTTATATTTAAGCTGGTGAGCTTATCTATAATGAACACGTAGGGTATTGTATAGAAGCCTTTGCAAGGTCCAGCTACGCTGTGTGGACCACATTGCCCTCATCAGTGACCTTAATGACTGTTTCAATTGAGTCAAACATGTTTAGGGGCAGGATCTGCACTTAAGAAAGCCACACTGGGTAGGGTCCCCAATATCTTTATATCTGTGGTACATGCTGATCCTTTCCATAGCTGTGCAGACCAAGCTTCTCAGGATTCTGGGGTAGTAGTTTTCAGTATCCATTCAGGCAACACCTTTGTTGAGAAGGACCACTGTTGTTGTACACTGCTCTTTGGGTACATATTCTGTGGTAAGGCTGACATTGAGCAGTAGTGTGATTTGGCATTCCATTCATCTTGGAGTCCATGTTGCACTCAGCCCAGGACACCATCTCATACCATTGCTGCTGTGTGTTTTGCTTTGTAGATGCTGGCTGTTACCTCAGCATCTGCAGTGTCAGGGGGCCAGCAGTCTGCTGGGATAGATATTCTGCATTCTGGGGGGGGGGGGTTGCACTGCACCTGTCAGGATGTATGTTGGCAATATGTGTGTGTGTTTGTGATATTTGTGTGATTCAGAGCATATCTGTGAATTCCCAACACAGTTTCTACCATCAGTTGTGAAAGCCTTGGGATTATCCTTAGTGTCCTGTACAATTTGTATCTTCATATGTTCATAGGTTCATACTAGGTTATCCACCCTAGGGCATTTGTTAGCCTAGCCAGAGTGTGTGTGGCTTTTGCCACCCCTTGCTATGTGAATATTATGGCCATTTATGATTTGCTTTGCTGTGCCTCTGTCTGGACATGACACAGTGAAGACCTCCAGTGTAACTCTACAATCATCCATCCACTTGGCAAGATTCCTGTTGAAGAGTGTCAGTGAGGGGCTCTGCCTAACATGGAGTGGGATTCTGGTCCAGGGTGTGGGGAGCCTCTGGATTATGTATCTGTCCCACCAGCACATCCTATTTCATTATTTGTTGAGGTTGACATCTCTCACTCTCACAGCTCCGATGGCTTTGAGTTTTCTGGGGTGGAGCATGTCCATTACTCCTGTGTTGGGCATGGCCTTCTACAACAGGCATGCAATGCCTCTGTGTAGGCAATATGTGACTGCATTCAGCTGGGGTGTCTACAGCCAGGCAGCATATGACATATATTTGAGACTCTTTATCCTCTTGGTGAGGTACCTTTGAGGTCTTTCTAACTGCTGCAGGTGTCAGGTAAGGTACATCCCATATGAGGCATTGTACTAGATTATGGGTGTGATAAGAGAACAGTATAGGGGCACAATGACCTCTGTTGACGTAGATGTGAATCCTTTCCTGATACGGTGTCAAATGTAGACAGTCTTCCTAGCCACATTGGCAATGTGAGTGTCACATAACAGGTTACTGTCCACTTGTGTCCCTAGGTCCCTGATTACTCCTTCCATACATAATGGTTTACCACCTATGTGGTAATTTGTGGTACCTTGTTTGGTATTTGGTGGGACATTCATACTGTCCAGTGTCTTCAGGACGGCTGGGTGGGGTTCCTGTGTGTGAGAGTGTGGTCTGTAGCATGCTACAGACTGTACAGCAGTCTTGCCTACAGTTAGTTGCACATGGGTGGACTCCAATGCCTTGTGCATTGTCAGTTACCTGGACGTATGGGTGTCTGTGCTGAATATGGATACTCACCCTCCTTTTATGTTTTGTTCCAGGTTTTGGGGCCATGACACATGATATGTGGTATAACCTGGTAGTGCTGGTGTGCTGTCAGGAGGCTTGCAGCAGGTTTCTGTCACTGCACAGACATCGATGTTCTCCATACTGGGGATGGCCTTGGGAGCATTCATATTGGGGTTTACACATCTGGCATTGGTCAGCATTACCCTTATGTTTCTTTCCACTTATGTTTTCTAGGGTGGTGGGTTAGTCTTTTCAGCCTTGCCTACAAAAGGCTCTATGGAGGTGGCAAAGGCCTTATCCAATATCCAGACACCCAGTGGTAACAGGTGCAAGCCATCCCAAGAACAGCTGCGTGGCTTGTCAAGCATGACATCCCAAGCAGACAGACATTGGATCCCCTTGGAATGACACCAGTAAGTGTGCCACTTGCTATGACTGATCATTCCGTGTTTGTACTGTGGCATTATTCTTGGTAAGGGTAGGATGCTGCAAACGGTGAGTGTCATACCGGCCTGGACTACATAATCAGAGAGCTCCTCTATGTCTCTTTTCATGTAGTCTAGGGAGGTACATCTCAGGTCATTCACACCAGCATGGACTATGACTGAATAATATTTCTACTTGCTTTGGAGTGACCTGCATACTTCTGTTATGTGGCGTATTGTGGCAGCCTACAGGCAGCTTACTGTACCCTTTCCCTTGTTCAGTCTGGTGTGCGGGACAGCAGTGTGTCTGACTATGGAGTCACCTATTACAACTGTATCAGGCATGTTGTTTCTCCTTCTGGCCTGTGACTGTTTGGCACACCAGCTTTGTGTACTATGTGTTGCATGTGCTATGTTTGGAGGTTGTTTGATTGGATGTCTGCTTTAGAGGCCTCTGTTGGTGTGCTGTGTTTGTAATTTGTGCCTCCGGGAATGTTTTTCTGTGTTTATGTGTTTGGTTTGCAGTTGTGATAGGTCTATGTGGGACTGTGTTTGTGGTGTGTGTGGTTACCTTCTCCTCCTGACTAGTTTTGGGAGTACTGAGTTGAGGGAGCTCAGCCTCCAGTTTGGATAGATGGTTGCATCTCTCACATATATTTGTATTTTTTTGGTGGAGTTGGGGTTATCTGTGTACTTGGGGCAGGTGTAACATTGCCTCAGGATTCACAGATTCAACTTGTTGTGGCTGGCCTTAGTGGATTGTATGTGTGGACATATTTTATTGCCATACTACTGATCAGTGATTACTTCATTGTTTATGTTTGCTCTATCATGTAGTAGCTTCCTCATTCTCTTGCATGGTTTGGTTATGGCTGGTGTCCACCATGCCAGATGCCTGCGTGTATGGCATTGTGTCTTGTTTTAATTTAGGATTGCATAATCCAAGCATTCCTGGCAGTGTTCATGGAATGGCTGTATTACAGGTTCTGAGGTGTGGCCAATATTTTGCACCTGCACAGGACCTTTAATGGATTCCACATCAGTTTGGAGGAGTGCAAATATTGCTTTACACATGTTTTCCACTGTGGTTTTCTGGCCAGGGACTGTGGTCAGGATTTGTATATCCAGTGTGATTACTCTATGGTCTGGTTTTACCAGTGAGCAATACACTTCTCGTCTTGCCATCCAGTACCCATGTTGCTGATTATCACATCCAGTATGCTTACCCTCTTGTGGGAGTGGTACGTTGTTCCTGGGCCTTTTGGTTTATGGATTCTATGAACTTTTGTCCTACACTGTTGGAGCTAGTATAATGCTCCCAGTCTATGTCTGGGTATTTTCAGTCACCCAATATAATGTGGTTTGGAGGACTTGATATATTCATGTATTCCAGCATAGGCCAGGTGCAGTTCCTGGTGTTGGGACAGTAGTCTGTAGCAGGCTATAAACTGGGGGGCAGTTTTAGCCACTGTTACTTGACCATGGCTAGTCCATGCTGCTTCTTGTTGTGATACCAACATGGGGGTGTGGTTATCCTTGAAAATTCTTGCTAGTCACCCTCCTTTTGTAGCTTGTTCCATGTTTTGAGGCTGTACAGCACAGTATGAGGTGTAACCTGGTAGTGTTAGGGTGCTGTTGTGAGCCTTGACTCAGTTTTCTGTTACAGCACAGATATCAACATTCTTCATACTGGGTGAGTTTAGACTACATGCATCTTGCTGTTTCGACTTATCCCTTATCTTATTCTTATCCCTTCTGATACCTATGGAGATAGGTTTGTGTTTTGAGCCTTACCTATTCAGGGCACACTGTGGGTAACAACAGCCTTTGCCAGTATCCATACGGCCTGCACTGATAGGTGCACACCAGTCCTAGTAGGTGGAGCATCATGTCATGCTCAGCATGTCATCCCAGACTGGCACACATTGGATCCCCTTTGACTAACTGCGATACTTCAGTCAATTATTGCACTTGATCATCTCATTGTCATATTGTGGCATGATGCTTGGTGAGGGTAGGATGTTAGTCAGGGTCCTCAGGTGTGCATATAGTACATGGTGTTACATTACTTAACACATGGCATTCATGCCTCAGGTGGTGCTGCAGGGCTGCCTCTGTCGGATGCGCATATTACACTTCCCTGTACATGTTTGTGAGCAGGTCATGTCATTGTAGGCATCCATGTTATTATTTGAGTGAGTCAGAGGGGGTATCATTCCCAGGGTTTCTACTGAGCCAGTGTATGTGCTATGCGTTGCCTCTTTGCCAATGCCAGGGCATACTGGGCACGCCTCCTTCTGCCTACTGGGGCAGGCTCAGGTTGTTCCTCCTCCGAGTCACGCTCTGCCTGTGATGGCCTTGGCAATGGTGGGGGGGGTGTTTGGCCCAGCCCTATGCTGGTCCTGCTGCAGCTGTTTTCGCAAGATCATATTATGTAGCATAGCACATACCATGACAATTTGGGTACATGTAGTTGGTGTGTACTGCAAGGCTCCACCAGATGTGTCCAGACACCGGAACCGTGACTTGAGCAGCCCAAACACACGCTCTATTACATTACGTGTTTGTGCGTGTGCCTCATTATGGTGTTCCTGTTCAGGTGTGTGTGTGTTTCTGATGGGTGTCATCAGCCACGGCTCCAGTGCATAACCTGCATCCCCCACTAGGTGTCCGTGCGGGATGTCCCCATTGGCAAATGTCTGGTACAGCTGCGTCAAATGCCAGATGTGGGAATCGTGGTAGCTCCCAGGACAGCCAGCACACACATTCATTATTATGCTCTGGGCATCACACACGACCTGGCAGTTGATGGAGGGGAAGCCCTTGCGGTTGATGTATGCCCTACCCCGCTCACCAGCTGGTGCTTTGATGCGTATGTATGTGCAGTCTATTGCACCCACTACCTCAGGGTATTCCGCTATTTGCTGGAAGAGATGCATATTGCTGGCCAATACCTCACGGGCATTGGGGAAATATACATGATCACCGACATGTGCTGACATGGCATCCAGGAACTGGTGCAGTACCCTGGAGGCTGATGCCTGTGATATCCCCATCATATCACCAGTTGGTCTCTGGAAGGTACCTGTTGCTAGTATTCTTAGGCCAACACATACCTTGGTTTCCACTGGGATGGGTTCCCCTCTGTTGGTTCTGTGTGTGAGGCGTGGCCTGCACAGCTCCACTATTTGCTGCAGGAGGTCTCTGTCCACTCTATAGTGCTCTACTATCTCCAGCTCATGTAACCCGTGGTAGGTGACCCTGGGCCTGTACACTCTTCTCCGTCTCCTCACTGTGGGTTGTCTGGCACCATCTGCATTGTCACCACCCTCAGCAAGTCGCCTATGTCTCATTATGACAGCTATGGCAGCCCCTAACATTTCTGCTCTGAGTTCAGCTTTTTCAGTTTTCACTTCTAATAACTTACTTCTGTCTTGCAGTGTCTCTTGAGAGAAACATCTTGCACTGCTGTTTGCAGAGTTTTAAGTGCTGGGCTGGGCTACTATTCTGCCTGTGTAATTGCCTGCTTCTAATTGTTTTCACCTGCTAGCTCCAGCAGTATTCCCTGCTAGCTTCCTACTAGATATGTTGCTTCCTTTTTCCTCTCTGTTTCCACAGGGAGGAGCCATGTGCAAACCAGCAGAAACATGCTCACAGTGGCTTACATGCGCGCACACATGCTTATACGGTTCAGAATCTGCTTATTCGGGTTAAAATGCACGCACACCCGCGCAAACAGTGTTAAACATCTCTAAACACGCTCCCACATGCTCAGTCTGCCTTACACACGCGCACACTGTCTTACTCGCGCTTCATGGTGCTCACACGTGCGCATGCACGCCCAGCAAGAAACTTTGGTGTAGGCAACAGTGTACACCTTCCATTTCTTGACTTTCTCATGCTTATCTAGTGGCACACCTCTTTCCATGATATCTGTCTGACATCTGTCATGTAACTCTGACCTCCAATGAACTGCATTTCTTTCTACCATTCCCCCCTGTGATGTCACCTATCTCCTACTCTGTTCCTCCCCCTTCTGTAACTCTTACACTACTCAGACTGTGCTCATTTGCTATGTGACAGTGGAATTCAGTATCCTAACACTCATTTGCATCAGATTGCCTACTAATGCTTAGTTACATCTCTTAGACTCAGCTTCCCCCCTTAGCAACCACTACACGGTGGCCATGTTGGTTTTGGTCTGCTGGTCCCTGCATTGACATTCCATGTATTGCATAAAACCCACATTTGTGGGTTTAAAACCTTCATTTTTATGTTTTATACAGCACAGCCCATTTGCGCGGGGCTGCGCTGGGTTTAAACATCGGCGATCGCCGCAAAAAAAATATATATTTTTATTACTTTTGCATCAGGTTACCTTGCCAATGGCCACATATTTGGCCATTGGCATGCTGCCTGACACATATACACCCTTTATTTGGAGCTGACATGGCTCCATTGCGATTTTTGCAGAAACATACTCAGTTGTCAACTGAGTACATTTCTGCAGCTAAAACGGCTCTTACACGGGCTGTTCTGGGCTTCCTGGATCGCTAATCATCCTCATTTGCATGCTATTTGGCTGCAAGTGGGGTGATTAGCTTATCCACGCCCACTCCATGTAAGAGACGTTTTAGCTTGTCTCTTACACGGACTTTGGGCTGTTCCTGGATCGCGAAGGCTGCATGGAGTCTTACACTACTCTTAGACTCCATGCAAGCCTTCGTGAATCCTGCCCACAGTCTTCCTGAGGCCAGTAAAGTACTTTAAAACAACTAAAATGAAGCTCTTTTTTCTAGGGTTAGTTGTTGGAGAAATCTTATATAAAAGAAGAGGGATGAATTATACTGCAATACTACATAAACATATTGGTAAATATTATTTATGGCTTGTGAAATTATGCTTTTATCCACTTAATAATAAAATTAAGCGCAGTATAAAGTCTATGCATTGCTGTCATTTGCTTTAGTAGCACTTTCAAGTAACAACTTTGTCAGCCATGAACAGGCAAAGCTGACAAATACCATAGCTCCAAGAGTGTGGGGAGAGAAGGTCTAGAATGTTTTAAATCCTATAGCTTTAGACACTTAACTAGCTGATGTTTACATCTTTTGTGTTTACTAAAATGCGAATGCACTATGAAATGTTTTTACAAACTTAAAGTAAGCAGAGATCCAAATGATTCTTTTAAAAAGAAGCACTTACTCTCCTTTCATGGACTACTTAAAAAGCTAGTGAGTCACAGCACTGTCATTGCAGCTGAATGGCAGGAAGAATTACAACTATGATGCCTATAATGTGACTTATCTAAATCCCATTTCAGAAGGAGGACAAAGAGACTGAAAACAAAATCACATTGTTATAGCATTTCCCATGATGGCTACTTTAGGATATAAAAAAGTAAAATATAATAAACGTGAGTGTAACTGATGATAGTACACATAATATCAAAATGCAAAGGAAAATGTTTTGTTTAGTGTTAGGATGGAGTTTTTCATTGAGATGTAAGCACTGAATGCAAGACTCTTTTCTTCCACCCATCCTATTCAGTGCCTTTCAGAGACTATAAACTAGTACAAGAGTGGCTGAGTTTGTTAGTACTTTTGAATCACAGTCCAATTAATGCTGCAATAAGAGTTATGCTTCAAAGATGCACAGTTATGGTGAACACCTCACATAACTGCTGGATAGGCTGTTGCGGGAAGAATGAACAGACTCAACAAAGACTTTACTCTTAGACCTGATTCACAATACTTCCCACCAATAAGTCTCAACAGTGGATTTCACCTCAACTTCCACATATTTTGTTTTATTTTATTTTAGTTATTTTACATTTGTTGACCAGGATAGTTCGACGGGATGCATGTCCATTTTCAGCAGAGGCCCAGGGAGAAAAGCTCCATGGAATAACAAATCATCATAACATGTCACATATTACAAATAACAAATATATATAATATTTACATAGATTAGATGGGCAGACAATACAAATTACATATAGAATATTTTCAGTGATTAGAAGAGAAAACATTATAACAAATCGTCACATAGTGTTATTCAGTGAGAGAATCGGATAAAATTACATAGTAGGCTACCTAGCAGATTTACACATTCCAGAGACGGGTTAACCAGGCTTGATACAGTGACATAGCCAGTTTGTTCCCAGGTGGTGTTTGAGCCTAGAATACAAATAAATAATAAACATATAAATAAAATATATAAATAATATATAAATAATAAACATATAAATAATAACATATACATATAAATAATAAACAGTTGGGGACTGAATAAGCAGACTGAACATCAAGACAAACAAAGGACATCTTCATATTGTGCCTGACCTGTATACAATGCAACTCACATATTCTAGCTATGAGATTACAATACAGAGGTAAGCAGCAACAATATAGTCTATGCGCAAATCCATTTCATGTTGGACATCTAGATGTACGACTACACTAAGCAGTGAAAATATTTTTGAATTCTGCAAGATCAGTCTTTGTTTATGCTGTATTGCAGAAATCTGGCTCCCTAAATAATCAGCAGTCCATCCACCTTTAAGTAAGTAAAGAAACATAAATTGGTGACTGGAAATGGATCTTTAAACAAATGGCCAGTATATTGGATTGGATTTTTGTAACAGTGAGGCTGAATGGGAAATGTTAGGGATACTAAGATCATTTTTAAGTTGGGACAAGTGGCTCTTGATTAGTAGAGAGGCATAAATGAAGCAATGTGGATGGCCAAATATATGAGCTAACGGAGTTGCTGGGAGAACTTATGTGTAATCCAGTGCAGGGGCCTTACATTCAGGAATGATTCACTTACTTTCATATATTTTTCCAACGTGTCCTCTCAGGGGTTCTTTAGCTACATTAATTAGTAAATGACAAACACATGGCTTAGTAGAAAATCTACTCTTTCCATATTTTAAAGAATATTGCTTTTAAGAATTCAGGTTCATATTAAGATTTACAACATCTTCTCATGGCCTTTAACACATTGGTACTTCTATTGAGATTCAATTTATTATCCAGGGGTAGTTTTATAAATTTGTGGGTTTTTTTGTCTATTTTTCATTAAACATTTTGAATATATATGTGTGTGTGTGTGTGTGTGTGTGTGTGTGTGTGTGTGTCTGTGTGTGTGTGTGTGTGTGTGTGTGTGTCTGTACAGATATAGATATATATATATATATATATATATATATATATGGGTTCCATACACTAGATCGAATTTTCACTAATTCGAAATAGTGCATGAAATGCACACTGCAGTGAAAGTGCACTTAATCGAAAGTGCAGTTACGCGAAGTTCAGCACAATGAACGGGTGTTGTACCGAACTTCCGTGCAGTACACACGGACCCATAGGGCTATCCCCTTACAATGCTTCGTGCCCTAACCCTAAGGTCCGTGATGACTGCAGCACAGTGAAGGACATAGCAATGTCCTCCACTATGGTGAGATAGTCACGAACCTTAGGGTTAGGGCATGGGTAAGGGTAAGAGGATAGCTTTACTAACTATCCCCTTACTCTAACCCGTGCCCTAACCCCAAGGTCCGTGACTATTGCACCATAGTGGAGGACATAGCTTGTTTTTCATGTCCTCTACTGTGCTGTGTTGTTTTCAGTGAAGTGCACTTACGCAAAAGTTCACTTTCGTTAAAGTGTACTTTCGCAGAAGTGAGGCTTCCTATTACAGGTTCGAAGTAGTGAATTTTCGTTCTTGTAATAGGAATCCATATATATATATATATATATATATATATATATATATATATATAT